>NW_013666326.1:401216-435975 GCF_000517525.1 Limulus polyphemus | reverse complement strand
TAAGGACTTGTGTCGCTAAAGTTTAGTCGGAAAGAATTTACGGAAAATTAACTAACGAACGGAGGCGTAACGATATGTATCAGACATAAGGTTTTTTAATTAAAGTATGTTATTTTAATATGTTTGTTGGTAGTTAGTTTATTTTATAATAAATCTACACATTGAACTATCTGTGCTGCTCTGTCCACCGCGGATAATCGAGCCCCGAATTTTGGTATTGTAAATCTGTAAACTTCCACTGGGCATTTTAATATGAAATTTGTTTGATCGTTTTAGCGCAAAAATAAAGAGTGGATTAGTTACGTTATATCCGTTGCGGAAATCGAAACCAATTTTTAGTTCTAGGAGCTTTTAAGCTTACTTCTGAGATAAAGAAGGAGATTAGTAACAACAACAAAAATACAAGCCTGCTTGCTGGTTTTAGTTAAGAAGAACCACATCATTATAAAAGAAACTTGAAGTTTTTTTTGAATATCAACTCTCATCTGTTAAATTATGTTGATATTCGAGAAGATTTATGACCAGGAAATAGGTGTAATAAAAGTTTTATTTAGAATCTGACCTTTATATTCATTACGTTAGAGAAAAATATTTAAGACTTTTGTTTTTTCTGTTAGATTTAGCAGTATAGTTAGTTATATGTGTTTTCTGTGGTTGTAACAACTCGCTAGGTAGAGCTACACAAGGTTTCGGCTTGAACTTTTAAGTTGAAAGAACATGGAACTTACGAGCGTGGAATTAGTAAGTAACTATATTGATAATATATACTCTTTATATGATATTCTATCTCTATGCATGAAAGAATATTGTCTAATTACTTTAAATTCTTGTGATATTTGTATAATTTATCTCTAGCATGAAAGATATTTAAAAATGTAGCATGTAAACTGTAATAAGTTCTTATAATTCTTTGTAAGCGCAGTTTTTCTAACCTCGATGTCCGAGCTAAGTCATGGTAGTGGTAGCACTAGTAGTAATAGTATTAGTACTGATATAAATAGTACTACAGACTAGTACAGTACACTGTACAGTGGTACTATTAGTACTAATATAAATAGTTCTACAGACTAGTACAGTACACTGTACAGTGGTACTATTAGTACTAGTAGCGTATTTGTAATTAACTTTTACTTTAGTACTATTACTATATCTTGAAATAATGTACTTAAGTAGTGACAGTGTTTTTCATGACTAAGATTAGAACTGTTCTGTGTTAAGTAACACGAACAGTAACTTAAGTTTTTGTTCCCGTGTTAATTAAAGTGACCAGATTTTCTGGAGTCCAAAGCGGGACACCTAACTGATGAATAAAAATTTGGTTGGATTAAAAAATTAAAACTTCATGAAAAATGCATACCATCTTATTATTACACTTTTCATTAGATATTATTTTCTTTAACAAATCAGGAGTGCATTTTGTAAACATGCAATAGAAAAGAATTACATTCCTGAAAAATACCATCTAATAATTACTAATAATGGCTGGAGACGGCTTGAATGGGTACTGAAGAAAAACTTTAATATAACAGCAAATGTACAACATTTCGACAAGATTTTGTCATCATCAGGTACAAGTAATTTACACTGACACGGATATATATATACAGTATTGAACAAAGAAGTCACATGACCGGAACTGTTGTGAAACTTAGAAGAGGTATCTAGGCACCCCGGGGTGTTGGTTTAGATACCAGCCATTATTAGTCTCAAAGTGGGTCCCTCGTCATCGAATCTAATAATTACATTTTATGAGACAATAGACAAGGTCATTTCATATTATCACATTCTTGATACAATTATATATGATTATCTATGTATTTTAATGTTAACATATGGATATGAAGGATATTATACAAGGACAGGACAAATCTTGTGTGCAGTCATTGTACGGTAGTGCTTATCAGTATTAATTTTGATAATGCAGAACATTTAAGTTCATCATCTCCCAAAGCAGAACATTTTCATGTCCCCTAAAGTTTCTGGGAGAAAGTGGGACAGGTGAGCTCAGAAATGAAACTGTCCCACCAAAATCGGGATGTCTGGTCACATTAGTGTTAGTGTGTGTTGGACAGCTACCACTACTAGTACTAGGATGATTCCTGGTATTGAAGGATTATCTTGTAGGGGTAGGTTAAGATATCATTTTATTTTTCCTTGACAAAAGAAGAGTAAGCTTAAGAGATGATCTTTTTTAAGTTTACAAGATTATCTGGGCGAGCAATAGGATTCAGGCTTCTAATTTTTTAGTGCTATATTCTGATGATAATACTTAATAGGGTCAGAGGACACAAGATTTAGGGAAAGACAGGCTAGGCTCCAGTTAAAACAGTTTTATTTTTCTAACATGGTAATTAATTTATGGAATAAATTGCTATCAGCAGTAGTAGAAGCCAGTACATTACAAGAGTTTAAGAATGAAATAGTTTACTGAAAAATAAAGGTTAGATTTAATATTTTACTTTTTAATGGGATATGCAGAGACATTCATGAAGGCTTAAAAGGTCCTTTTTTTTTGCATTTTATGCAGTAAAACCTCAGAGACAAGATCTAAATGTAAGGCTACCCAAACTTTAATATTACAAATTACAACATTTCAGATCTATAGTTTATTTGATGTCTGCAATAAAATTTGAATAAACAGGTGATAGCCTGAGGTTGATTATGTCCTCAGGTCTTTTCAAGTTTGAGTTGCACCTGAGAAAGATTAACACTGGATGTATAAAAGAGTGATTTTCATATTAAGATTAAAATACTTTTCTTCATCTCAAAAATCTCCTAACTACATTTCAAATGTGTTTTCAGTAAAACTCTATATTTTATCTGTTATTTTCTCCACCATAACTCTATACTAGGTTGGTCAATTTGACTGGCCTCATAACCCTTCCCCCAAATCAAAATCAATCTAAATTACCCACTTTTTTTCTTTCTAGAATGACTTCAAATATAGCATGAAACTACATTCACTTATCCTAAGTAGCTTTATACTCATAAAAATATACATCTACTTATAATTAAAATTTACTGTTTTATTGCCCTTTGAACCATGTCTAACTACTGTTTTTGCCTTTATAAGTTGTAAACCCACGGGGAACATGCAGCTCATGTTACACTATCAAATTACATTACCCACGAGCTGCTTATATCCATGCCTTGTGAAACATTTTAATTATAATATTATTATTATTTATTTTACCTAATCTAATCTTAACTAACCTAAAAAGATCCTTATTTTACATTTTAGTTACTTTTATAATAATAAATAAAGAATAAACATGTAAAAATAAGAAATAAAGTACTTACCCAATCTTCTTTTTTCTTGCTCTTAATTGTCGATCGAACTTAACCCTACTTTCTTCTACTAGTGATAATAATGCACTAAATAATTTTGATTTAATTAAATAATGCACCACAGAATATAGACTAATAACATGCAAAAAGTATACAATTTACCTGACTCTCAATATTTTTCTCGCTTTCTAACTATGCGACAAGAACTGCTACAAGATCAACCAAGCTAGTCATTAAGTTTCCCACGGGAATGAACCATGTATTATAAGTGAAATTGATGCTCATCTGTTCAGAACATGTTATACAATATGTCATTTGAGAGATGAAAACCTTCACTTTCTATTGGTTATAGGTAATATATAATTAAGAGAGAGAACTATTAACAAATATTGTAAGAGAGGATGTGACAGGTGAGGTCTGATTTTCTATTTGATAGCTCTGTAGCCAAACAAAATTGATGGCATTTCTTTTCGTAGTTATTGTAGGGGTGGTGGATAAAATAGAAAAGATACCTAGAGAAAATGTGTCACGTGTCACACCAGAGGAAATTTTTGATTTTTTTATATATTGCCTTGTAGTATTAAGAACTTAAAACTTGTATACTATTAAAATATGGATTATTAGCTAAGATTCTATGCTATACTAATCAGTATAACATAAAAAAAGAATAGTTTATTAAAATTTTGAATGTAAGTCACTAAAACCTTGTGTCATGTGCAGTATAGGATACCTGTGGCAATAGGGTCAATGCATGTTTGCATGAAACATCAGGCACAAAGCCACCTGCCTCAGTAATTAATGGTTGGATGGGAAAAAAAAACAATGCAGCAGTAAACTGTTGAAAAACATGTAACATTCAACTGAATACATATGCACATATGTAGTTTAAAATCTGTTCCTCATAAATGTACGTAAAAAACATAAGAAACAAGATTAGTAAATATTGTTAATTTCAAAAGGAGGAATAGGAATCATCAAAAAAGTATGGAAACAAGTTGAATCAAATGCAAAAATTTATTTTCAAGCCTACAACTCATTCATTCTAGGCTGTGTCCACCCACTGCAAGGCATAGCCCTCTGTCAAAGACGTCCATGTATGTCTATCTGCTGCTTTCCATGGCCATGTGATGCCCTCTTTCTCTATGATGTAATCATGCCATCTTTTGTGTGGTCTATCTTTTGATCTCTTCCCTCTATGGGGCTGCCATTCTGTGATTCTGTTCATACACCTGTTGCCTTTTAATCGAACAATGTGTTCGGCCCATTTCCATTTTGATTCTGCAATATTCTTGGAAATGTCTCTTACCTCGGTATTTCTTCTGATCTCTGAGCATAGCATTTTATCTGGGAGCTTGACCTTTGAAGCCTACAACTAAGGACTCTAAAAAAAATTTAAACAAACAAGGTTGGAAATAGGGTGTACAATATTTTCTCAAGCTACAAATAAATATTTTTACTGCACTAAAATTGATACGTACTGTAGACATGGAGTCAAAATAGGGATTTGTAGCTTGAGAAAATAATGTAGACACTATTTCCAAAAAAGTTTTATTTTTTTTTATAGTCCCTAGTTATAGGCTTGAAAAAAATCTTTGCATTTTGATTCAACTTGTTTCTGTACTTTTTGACAATTCCTATTCCCTTTCAATTAACAATTTTTTCTAATTTTGTGTTTGAATTTCATGCAAAGCTACTCAAGTGCTATCTACTCTAGCCATCCTTAATTTTGGAGTGATAAATTAGAGGGAAGGTAGCTGGTCAACAGCACACACCTCCAAGTCTTGGGATTCTTTAATCGAATACTTGAAATGACCATCATTCTTATAACACACCCAGAGCTTGGAGTGCTATTTTTTTCTGGTGAAAAAATATCCTTTTTTCTGTATACATAATAGCTATTCCTTGCTATTGTGTGCAAAAAGGTAAGTATGTAAGGAAAACATTAACTTTGCAGCAACAAGACATGGATCTTGGATCCACATTTCTGGATGCTAACAACCACACCTAGATTATTTTTTTAATGTATTTCTACAAGTTATAGATAGAGCTGGGTGATTAACTTGATTAATTGATATAATAATTATGTATGAGCATTTAAAGTTACGTAAAGTAATTGATTAATCAAAAATATGATTAAATCAATTATTAATTTCTTGAAAATAATCAACTAATTGAAATTAATGTTTCCGATTAATACTACTTTTGATTATTCCAGCTATTCAGTAATTGAAATTATGATTAATTCAATTAATGTTATGAAGATAGTCAACTAAATTGAAATTAGTAATTGAGATATTGCCATTATGATTTCTCATTATTATTTTCAATTAATTCAGGGTTGTTCAGTTTAATCGATTTGTGTCAAGATTCGTGATAATAATAAATCAATCGAAGTTAGTGTTTCTGATTATTAATCTTTCAGAAATGATGCTTACTTCTTTGCACCACTAAGAACTATTACTACATGCACAGCTGCTATGGAATTTTCTGCACAAGCCTTGAACAAAATCTCCCCTCTATATTTGTCTGTTTGTATTGCACCAGCCTTTGACATAATTGTAGCCATCCACCAATAGGAGGGTGTCACAACCTACATGCACAGTAATCCCCATGAGCATTAATACATGATGATAAGCTCATTCTTTCTTCAGCACTGCCCATGTTGATATGTTTTATTTCCCTGTGCATTTCAAGTTTTCTGCTATTTGATTAATTTTTTTCTTTATTTCTTTTGGCATTCCTTCCACTTAGTTGCAGTTTCATGTTCCCTGTAGTCACCATATATTTAGTTGTTGTTCTGTTGTTCCATACAAAAACAAAAAACAAAAAGTCATTCATTTTTGTTTGTGGTGTCAACTCTTTACTTTAACTTCATACCTACATTGTTTGGCTTTGTCAGTGTTTTGGGTAATGATTTTTTTTTTGGTAGTTATTTGAAACATTTTTATAAAGTCTTTGTTTCTCATAAAGTTGCTAATTAGGTTTAAAATTCTGGAGTTTACAGTTCCTAAGGTTCCTAATAATTACACTCTGTTATTATTATGAGCACTTTGCTTAAAATTATGCCAGCATGACTACTTTGAACTTGTGTTGTTAACTTTCTCACTGGGTCTTCCTATTATCAGGGGTTAAAGGGCATGTCATCACGTTTGTAGTTTCATTCAAAATTTTATTGAACTACTATTTTATGAATGTCTGTCAATAAGATTGGTATCAAATTGTAGATTATAATTCAGATTCTAGTATTATACATTAGTTAATTTCTTAATATAAAACTAAATATTAAAAAAATATCCTAAATGTTGATTTTTGTGTGTCGTGTGGTATGATGAATACAGCAAATTAGATGTTTGTGATGTTCAAATACAAAGTCTATAGTTTCTTATAAATTAAAAACTCAAATTACTGATATTGACAAGCTAAAATATAAAATAAGAACCTCCTATCTTTTGCTGAGATATTACTATATTTAGTGAATCAAACACAGTGGCCACACCCACTTATTCAATTTTTGGAAATATTTTCTTACGTACACCAGCTTCGCTCCTTCGTGGCTTTATAACAAATCAAAAGCTCAGAATTTCCTCCACATGGTTTTCTGGCTCTTGAAAGTGGAAAGTTCCCAAGATTTTTTTCTTTTTTTTCACAAATCTGGGAAGGAAGGGGTAAGTGAAAATGTTGTTTGAGATATATTTTTAGACCCAAATACAGCTTAGTTGGTATGCCTGATAAATTATAGTGGATTTCTATGGTATTGATACATGAATTTATGATTTTTAGGTATTTCCACATGCAAAATTTGACAAGGCATGGCAAATTACGGCAAGCGACAAACAAGTTCTTAACTAGAAGAGATCATTTTTTTTCTATACTTCTTTATTTACTGCTCTATGTTTTACGAAAAATTACTGAAATTTGAGAACTTATTTGTAAATAGTTATAATATACGTATACACATATAATGTATTTTAACTGAAATGGGACTGTATTTTACAGAATACTGGTCTACCAGAACAAGGCCAAGACAGGTCACTTTGTAAAGGCCAGTTTTATACCACTGAATACAGTAACAGGAGTGCACATGCACCGCATAATTGCAACTTCCAATACTGTACATTACCTCTTCTCACACATATAGCTATTCTCATTCAGTACTACTTTCTATATGCAAAAAGTTTTTTGCCTGTTACACGATCGATATGGTTCAACTGCATCTCGCATATAAATCATCATGACAGTCTTCCACCAATAGGAGTACGACACACCATCGTAATGCACGTGACTCCCCTATTTGATTCTACTGAACTATCACTTTTGATTTGGCAATATTCATATCAAGATATTTTTTCTTCATGCTCTTCAGTAGTGTTTTTTTTTTCAACTTACTGAATTTTGTTTCTACATTGAAGTGTTTTGTAACTTATTCCAAAGTGGAATTGTTATTCTCATTTTTTTCATCAGGTACCCAATGATGACAAAACCTTGTCGAAACGTTGTACGTTTGCTGTTATGTTAAACTTATATTAAAGTTTTTCTTCATTACCCATTCAAGCCATCTCCAACCATTACTATATCATTTCTGTTGTCTCAGGATCCTACCACTAGTCAACATCTGTCTGAGGCAGTACAGAATCTTTTCTCCCAGAAAGCCATTGAACCTGTACCTTATTCTTCTCCAGGTTTTTATTCTAGGCTGTTTGTAGTACCAAAGAAAACAGGGGATTGGCGTTCTGTGATTGATCTGTCCCATCTCAATCAATTTTGGATTTTGTCTTGTTTTACCATGGAGTTTTTCTCACCTTGAGGTGAATGTTTATCTGCATATTTTTATACCTTGTTGCTCAAGGCACTATCTTTGGTTTGGTCATCACGGGGTAGTGTATCACTTTCAATTTGGGCTTGCCTCAGCCCTGTATGTCTTTTGTTGAGTGGTAAAGGCCATTGCCTGACATATGCATGCTCGGAGGTTGAGCTTACACCATTACATGGATGACTGGTTCTGTTAGCTCATTCTGAATGGGAGTCTGCCCATCACACTCATCTGCTTCTTTTGGAGGCAGCTTGTGTGTTTTGGTTGATCAAGTTACAGAAGTCATTCCTTATACCTATCCAATATCTTGTCCACTTGTGTGTCTTTTTCAACACTCATCTCAGTAAGATCCATTCTCCTCCTCCTTTCAGTTCTCCATGCCTTTAATGCTCCTTCTATTACTGCTTGCGAGGTGCTATCACTTTTGAGGATGTGGTCTTCCATGGAAACCCTTATCCCCTTGAGTTAAGCATGTATGAGGTCTCTGCAGGGGACTCTGCATGATCAGCAGAACCTTGTGCAGGATCCCTTGGATGCATCTATTTCCCTTCCTCCTCGTATTGACGAAATGCATTGGTCGTTGGACAAGACCCACATGTCAGTGGGTGTTCCACTTCCTCATCCTCGTCCGGATTTGTATATCTTCAAAGATGCTTCCCTCCATGGCTGGGGGAGGGAGGGAGCATGGTTTGATTAGCAGGAAGCTTCAGGTTATTGGTCTCTGGCCAAGAGGTCTTACTATATCAACATCCTGGAGCTTCTGGCTGTACATTGTGCTTTGGATCATTTTCTTCATCTTGCCAGAAATCATCTGGTCATGATCCATTCTGAAAATTCTACAGTGATAGCTTATATCAATCACCAAGATGGCATCCATTCTCCTTCCCTTTGTTGTCAAACCTTGGATCTCCTCTATTCCTCTTCTTATGGATTTCTTCACTTGTCTGTTTGATCAAGAGACAGAGGCTTTTCCTCCAGAGTGTTAGAGTGAATTCCTCCACTGTTGGAGAATAGGACAAAGCTGGGGGCCCTCCTACCCGCATCCCTGGATGTTTTTCTCAGATACTGGTAGGAGCAGTGCCAGCCTATGTGGGAGCCTACTCATAGTATTGGTTCACATTTGATGCTTTGCTATGTGGTTGTTTTGTGCATGGGCCTTCTTTTTGGTCAATATCGGTTCAGTATGTTATTCATGGAAGGAGGTTCATATCTCCTCATAATTCTGAAAGCAGAGTAGTCCCATCCTGGGTCCTTGGTTGAGTACAGCTGTTCCACATCCTGCCCATAATTCTGGGGGCAAGTGGAAAGCTCCTTGCCCACTTGGTTGGGGAGTGAGAATGAATGATCATAATTCTGGCCTGCATGAGTTCTGTTCTTTTGGTTTAGTAAGGCATTCATGATATTGTCATTCTAAGCCTGAGGTGTTGCCTTTCGGGCTTCTGTAGGTGGAGAAGAAGGTTTGTCCACATCGGAGTTGTTTACTTTCTCGCCGGTATTTCAGTGGTTTGGAACGCATCACCCCGTAGCTACAGATTGAGATCCAAGCAAAAGTATATCTATACATAACATTGCAGCCCAATTGCCCTAGTCACCAATGTGGGATATAAGGACCAAGACCCCTTAACCCTTCCCATACGGGTCACAGGTGAAAGGCCATGTCATCTCTTTTGTTGACTCGCATTCAAAATTATATGGAACAACTATTTTATGAATTTATGTCAATAAGTTTGGTATCAAACTTTAGATTATAATTCAAATTTTAAACTATATATTACTCAATTTGTTAGTTTAAAAGTAATTATTAAAAAAACAGATTTTTGTGTGTCACGTGGTATGTTGAATGCAGCACTGGTTCAAATTAGATGTTAGTGAAGTCAAAATACTAAGTCTATAGTTTCATACAAATCAGAAACTCAAATGACAGATGTTTATAAGCAAGAATATAAAATAAGAAGTTCTTATCTTTTCTATTTGCTAAGATATTGCTCATGTAATAAATCAAACACAGTGGCACCCCGCTCACCTCCTTCCATTTTTAGAAATGCTTTCTTATAAACCCTTCTATATATGACATGATTAACCAATCAGAAGCTCAGAATGTCCCCCTAGTGGTTTTCTAAGCCTTTCCAATGTACCTAGCATCATTTCTTTCTTTTAAATCAAGATTTCAATGAGGTGGGTTGTGTCTTTAGTCTACTCGAAATTTCATATTTCTTTAGAGTAAAATACATCTTAGTTACTAAACTTGATAAATTATAGTTGAATTCTATGGTATTGATGTTGTAATTTATGATTTTTTAGTTATTCAAATGTATATATAAACCTAAAAAAAATATTTTGTTTCATATCATCCACGTGCAAAAGTTCTTTCTTTTTGGCATAGTAGCTCTATAATCTCCTACCTTACTGCTTTGATTTTACCATGAAAAGAAAGGTCTTCCCACAAAAACACTTCACAGAGGCTAAGAAAACCATGTAGGGGACTTTCTGAGCTTTTGATTGGTTATACACATATGTAATTGGATGAAGTAGGTGTACGTAAGCAAGTATTTCCAAAAATGGAAGAGCTGGGTGGGGCCACCTTGGTTGATTAACTAAATATAACAATATCTGAGAAAATAATAAAGATAGCAGGTTCTTATTTTATATTCTTTGCTGGTAGATATTTAGCTTAGTCGTGCATAGGGATTGAATGGTCTATATCCCACAGTTTAAAACCATTAAATCAGACAGAATAAAATCTTTGTCTGCCTTATGATGGTTCAGTTCTGTTTTCCAAGTAGAATAACAGCATGAAAGTGAGATCATTGAGAAGCACAAGGATCAACTTATGGGACAGCTGTTTCAACCTGATCATGAGTGAAACTTTAAAAACAGCAGAGGTAGAGGTAATCAAATTAAAATACCTGTTTTGTTCAAAGCATACATTTGTATTTAGAAACTGATTATAATTTGTCTCATACTTTTTCAGTAGATGTTGGTTAAACCCTCAAAATATTTTAGTGTTCTTCTTCAAACCTTTTGTATTCTAGTCCTCTTAAATTTTAATCCATTTCTTTCAGTGTTAACATCCAGAATACCTTACATTGTAAGAGTGCCAGTTAACTAGAGCTACGTATACCTGATAAGCAGATGTTGTAATCATGTCAAGAATGGTACCCCCTGCTCTCAACCAGGATCCTGTTGCACAGATTAATGCATATAGATCTTTTGTATCAATGCTTGTGGATCCTGTTGCCAGTAAGTTGTTTCTCTATCTTTTTAAATCAATTATTATGTTAACAAAAATATTTTGAAACATAGAATTAAAATAAAATTGTCACACAGTTGCAAAATGGAAATTAAGTGTATGTAGATGCCATAATGGTGAATTGAACATTTTTAGTGTCAGATCAGTTTATCATGTGAAGTTGAACTGTCCAGAAATACCAAGAATGCATCAAATATATTTAAACACTTGCCTGTATTTTTTAATTTTTCGTAAGCTTTCTGTTGGTTAGATAATATTATCTCAAACTGACAAACTCAATGGAACAAAAGTGATTGTTTTCTCATTTTGTTTCAGAAATTTTCAATTGATTATGTAGAGAAAACTTAAGCAAAGTAACAATAGAGAATTTTTGGTGGAGGCTAAAAAGCATTGTAAAAATATATATATGTGATATATGACTTGACTTTAAACAAAATTAATCTCTATGAATTTACCACATTTTAGCCTGTAAGACACCAATTTATTAAGGAAATACTTTTGCCATTATAAACAAACTTTAACATCAAATAAGAGATTAAATTTAAAGAGAAAACAAAATGTGAAACTGTATTCAATTATGCTATAATTTGGTACCTAATGGGTTAATGGTGTTTATTTTTCATAATTGTTACTCACCTCTTTCTTCACAACAAAGAACTATTATATCATGTAACTGCTATGAATTGTTTTGTGCATGCCACAAGCCTTGAATGAAGCTCCCACCCTTATATATATATTAACATGTACTGCATTAGCCTGTGATGAAATCATTATTATACTATAGCTCTCCACTAATAGGAGTGTGATACACGCTCTAAGTACAATAATCCCCATGAGCACTAGCATTTGAACAAAGACTTACTCTTTCCTTGGCTTATTTTGTTCAAATGTGTCTTTGTTAGAGCAAAAAAAAAACATTGGCTTTGTAGATCATCTGGATTATTGTAGTATTTCCATTTTTCTGACATCTCCCAAGGCTTTACCATTCCTCAACAGGAATCATCCAATATTTTAATGGCAACTGGATTCACTCTGATTGCCAGTGATATTACTGCCTTGTCATTCAATGGGTTTCACCAATCTTGTTTTCATGCTTGATTTTAGTTCCCTCTTCCCAATGAGAATCAGGTAATCCCATCCTCATCCTTCAGTGCTTGGATTACTTGGTCTTTTGTTTTCTTTTTCTCCAGTTGTTTTTACTGGATCTTGGGCTTCCTTGTTGCATGAGCCTCCATTGCTTGAGTCTGTTCTTTCATCTTGGAGATCTTCTCTGTTTTCTTCTTTTACTCTCTCTCACTCTCCATTTGCTCATCTTCATTTCCTACATACTCAGTTTCTTTGGTATCTTTCCACACTTCATCTTCTTTTCATGGCTTTATATTGCAACCCTGCCAGCTTTACATGTGGAAATTTGCACATATGTGTTTTTTCACCCTGCCTGAGATTTTCTTCTTTCATTAATAAAGAAAATTAAAAGTGTTTCTAGTTTTTTTTTGTTTTGTTTTTGTGAGGTCCAGGGGAACCCACTAAGTTTATCATCCTCTACAATCTCATGGGGTCAATGCCTCTCCTTATCCTAGTCTTCTTGTTTCTATCCAATGTCCCCTCCCCTTCTATGAAGGCTGGCCATCATGGGTCTTGGATGCAACTTGTGGGAGCTCAGTCCACCTACTGTTTCATTTCTTACATCCACTGACAGGGAGGCACTCTGCTTCCCTTGCTCTAGACATTCTCTTTTGGACCCACAACCCCCTCATTTGGTTGTTGATCTATCATGTCTCAGAAGCTTAGGGCTGTGGTAGTGGATTGAATGTTTCACCTCGATAGAGATTGGTAAAGTAATCAATTTATCAAAGGTAGTGTTTCTACTTAGTTCTGTTTTCGATTATTGCAATAATTGATTAATTGAAATAACTGAAATAACATAAATACTATCTTTGATAGGTTGTTTATGCAGAGTATTCATAATGAATCTAAGTTTCAAATGGACGGCAACTGTCATTTGTAGAAACCTAAAAATACAGTTGCTGTCCATTTGAAACTTATATTCATTTATTTATGTTTTTAAGGTCATCACTTTTTAGCACAGCTTAAGTTATTTTCTTTTTTCAAAACTGATTTAGCTTTTATTATAGATAGTACAGGGTTTTCTCCTAGGAACTTTATGTAATGCTTAATATATTTCTAAATGATAATAAGGTACCTTTTGGTTCATCTAGGCCATCCTATTCAATAAATTAAAGACTAAAAACTCAAAGCCAGTCTTTATCATTAGTTTGTCCTTAAGGGCAACCACTCAGTTAGAAAAATAAAGCTAATTTTGTTGAAGATTACTCCTACCATGCCAAAATTTACCAATTTGCCATTATATATGAAAAGTTGATGATGCATCAACACTAAAAATTCCTTTAGTAGTCTTAAACACCTCAATCAGATCCCTCTAACTCTTCTGTTTTCTATAGAAAATAAGTTCAGAGATCTTACCTATCCTTGTAAGACAACCTTTCCATCCCAGGTATCATACTTGTAACCCTCCTATTTCAACAATTCTATGTTTTTTCTGAGGTAAGGAGCCAAGAACTGAACACAGTACTCCAAATGTGGCCTAACCATTGAGCTGTACAATGATTTTATAAATATTTTAAACTTGTATGAAACACTTCTGTAGATATAACCTAGAATCATATTTTCCTTGCCACTAGCAACAGCATATTGCTTGTATAGCATTAGAGACTGATAAACCAGAACACCAAGATCTTTCTCTTCAACACTGTTAAAGTTATTTTCCTCAAAATTATAGTTATAATTAAAATTGTAATATCCCAAATGCATTACCTTTCATTTTCAATGACGAGGAACCCACTTTGAGACTAATAATGCATGGAAACGGCTTGAATGGTTAATGAAGAAAAACTTTAATATAAGTTTAACATAACAGCAAATGTTATAGTTAAAAGCCATCTGTTATTTGAATGCCCAAATCATCCAAATCCTTTTGTAAAACAACAGCATCATCCTCACAATCAGCAGCACCCAAAACTTTAAATAATCTATTGACCATTCCTTTATATATGACATTTATATAAATCAAAAAGAGCAAAAGTCCCAACACTTATCCCTGAGGTACCTCACTTGTGAAATTAATCCAGTTTGATTGGACTTCATATATAACAACCCTCTGCTTTCTTCAATCCAGCCAGATTTCAATCCAGTGAGCTGTAGTATAGATATTGCTAATATATAAATTAAGTTTATAGCATCCAGTCTTTTTCTTTGTGGAGATATGAACAAGAAAGTCAAACCTACATGCTATGCCCTCTTATCACTTTCTTCTTTTAATATATGTCAGTAATTCTCTCTGACACTTGTTGTTGGATTATTTATAACCAATAGAAAGATAAGATTTCAGTTTACTGATTTCCCTATAAGATTAGCTCATTCTTTTGGAAAGTTTTGACTTAAGCGGCCTACAGATTCATTGTTGCTATTGCCCAGGTAAGGGTATTATTTTAATCCACTTATTTCTTAGTTGGAAAGCCAGTTAAGTTATAAGTTTTAGGTCATTACATTTTTTGTTTGCTTTTATTTAGTTTTCTTAGTTGTATATTTGAAATAAGTAAAGCTAATTTAATGTACTCCTGCCATTGTTACAAAAATAGAGTTAAGTTTTGTCAGGAGGCTGAGATAAAACAAACAAACAAGAGTCCATAATTAAGTAATACATTTCTTGTCTTTTAAGTATATTGTTTGTTATAAAGTAAGTTAAATGTAAAAATTCAGAAACTTAGGTTAGATAAAAAAACATAAATTAAAAAAAATTAAATACTGACATTTCTCTGTAAGGTATACATGTGAGCTCCTTGTGCATTATTTAACTTAATATTCTGTTTACCATAATTCGAACTATGCACTCAGTTGGTGATTTATAACAATTACACAGGTTTAGCAGTGGTTTAAAGAGCAATAAAACAATAAAATTAAATGAAAACAGATGTAAACTGTTATGAGCCTGAGGCTGTTGGAGATAAATAATTGTAATTTTTTGTTACAGTGTGCAGTCATTTTAGAAAGAAAAAAGAGTATTTTAGATTTATTCCATTTTTGTTGTTTTTGTTATGATTATAAGGCTGGACAAATGGACCAAGCCCATATAGTGTTAGGATTGGGGTAATAACAGATGAAATATAAAGTACTACTAGAATAAAACAACTTAATATTCATTTAGGAGGTTTCAGAGATCATGCTAATGAAATTTGAAAACTGTAAGATGACAAAAAGTACTTTTATTGTAAACATGAAAATTACCTTTCACTCAGACTAGTCAGAATATGAGTCAGACTGACCAAAGTAAATTTAGAGATTAATCTTTAGCAGCAATTTTTTATGTACAACATACTTGTAATGTCTACTAAGATCTTAAAGTTTTGTAAGATACACTAAGTAAATTTGGAATCATGGTAAATATTAATTTTCTTGTATGGACTTGGTCCAATAGACTAATCTCATGTACTTAGGGTTAAAAGATATAACTAAATTGTTTATATTTTATCTCTCTCACATACTTGTTGTAAGTTGAAATTTCTCCAAACTCACCATTAAGCCTGCTTGAAGCCAAAGGAATTATCTGTTTTCTTCATAGCATCATGCTTGGTTAAACAATGTGGATTGTTTTGACTTACTGTCAAATAGGACTTGATTTGGTGGAATTAAAAAGCTTTATGTATAAACTATTCAAATTATATTATGCAGTGAAGTTATAGTGCACCAGCATCAATAATGAGTATGGGAGGACAAAAGGAATATACATGTAGCTTGGTGAAGAAAGTTACCATTAAACACAACAAATGATCTTTGTTGTTTTTTTTCAAAAGTACCTGAGGGAAAATAGAAAGATTGTGTTGATAAGAAGATCATTAGTACCACTAGTAACATAGGATAAATAATGATAAAATATGGTTAGCTACTTACAAATTATTTTGTTTTAATGTTTGGTTAGCTTAGAATACATTTTTTTCAATTTGTAGAAGCCTGTGTCAGTTATAGTTTAATATAATAAATATACATTTATTACATAAATCAATACATGTTTTGTTTCTTGTTTTTGGTAGCTTATGCATTGAAAAAAGTTTCCAATTCATACTAATGTCTGGATTAATGATTGTGAGTTAAAAATAATTTGAAAATTATAGTTATCTCATATTCTAAATCAATAGGTTTTTATCACTTGCTTTTCAAGAGGTATCCACTTAACTTATAAACAATATGAAGTTTTCGAACAGTTATTTGTTGTGTTTATTTCTGTACAAAGTTTTATCTCTAACAGTGAGACATGATCACACACAATGTTTAAGGTACTGAAACTTCATAGATTTTTATAATTTTCTCTTTATAACTATCACATGGTAAAACTTACATAACGACTTGGTAATCCTGTGAATGCTAGTTTCCCTTGTTACAGTAGGCAACAATGTAAGATGCTAAATTAATCTTGAAATTGCTTGATTTTGAATAAAAAAAAAATGTACAAGCACTGAATATATATATATATATTTGGCAGAATACAAGTTCTATCATTAAGAATGAATATCTGTTTTCTTCCCATATAAAATAACATCAGTACTAACATGAATAAAATGTATTTAACAGAGGATGAAAATAAATTGAAAGCTGCTCAAGAACTAAGTGAAGACTTAGAGGTAAGCTGAACTCATTTTTCTGGATCAATATTTGGTCAATATTAATGTAGAATAATGTGGGAGTAATCAACTTGTATAATAGGGAGGTGGAGTATTTCACATATTTTGTATAGTATGTGTATATCATAGTGTGATGTATAAATATATCACCTTGTATACATTTCACTAGATATTGTATTGTAAGTTGTTTATTTTACAAGTTATTTTTTGTTCTCAGTAAACAAAACTATACAAAGGGTATATTATTCCTATGTAGATGAATCTTGTCAAATACAAAATTGAACTGCAGATATGTTGTTTTTGTAAATGTTTTGTTTCTTATTTTGTGCTAAAATTGTCTAAAAATAGTGAATTTTTGAATTGGTGATATAAAAAAATTATAAAGTTCAATTAATGCACTTTTTGTTTTACAACTCCATGCTTGTAAAGCTAATAAAATCATAAGTATCATCTAAAAGCTGGAATTATTTACCTTTTTTTTTACAATCTATTTGTCATAAAGCTTCCTTTGATAGATTTTTAATTTCTAAACTTTTAGTTATTAAATCACAATCATAGCTTCAGGGCCATATCCAGGATTTTGGTCTGATGGTGGTGGGTAGGATATACCCCCAAAAAATACCCCCCCCCCCAAAAAAAAGAAAAGAACAACAAAAATATTACCTCTCTCAGCACTTTTTTTTGTTTACAGTTTAATTCTTTTTCCTTTCTGGAAAAATGAACTCTGATATTTTAACAATTTCAATGGGGGGAAGCCCCATTACAAAAATACAGTATATTTAAAATATAAGTACAGTTTACAAACAAACAAATAATTTGTCTTTGGTCCTGCCTAGTTTTTAATTTTCATATTCTATGTAAAGATAATAAATTAATTTTATCAGCCCCCTTGCTTATTTATTTATTTGGTTGCTTTTCATTTTACAGAAATGCCTGCTAGTAATCGAACACTGGTCTTTACAGTATACCTCACTCTGGCATCAGCTTAAGTAGTTAGTGTGGATCTTTATATTAGTTTAATGATATGTATATTATTGAAAATTTCTATATTGGAAAAGTGGACTAACATATGTGATATATTGGCATATCATGTATTTTATACCTTCTCAGTTGCTAAATAATTATTCAAATTTTCAGTGTTGTAGGTCTATTTTTATTATATATAACATAAGTCAAGGGAACTAAGTTCCTCTCATTTTGGCTATTCATGGTCACATGTGTTTTTACTTTATAAGAGATCACTTAGTATGAACTATGCTATGAATAAAAGTAGTGATATGGCATTTTTCACCCCTTATTGACATGAAAGTGGCCCTCAGTTACATAGATAGCATGTTTGAAGGGAGAGTGTTGTGTATGTAATGTTTTTGTTTTGTTTGAAGCATACCCACATGAAGTATCTTTGTTTTTGTTAAGCATTTTAATAGAAATGTACTTTGTGTGTTGAATACATCACATGTATTTGTAGACACACATAGAAATTCCAAATTTTGCTGAGACTCGCCAAGGTTCGTCAAACACATAAATTGGTGAGAGACCATAAATAAAAATCTCTCCCAAGCCAATTTAATTTTTTTTGTCATTCTTTACACTTGATGTCCAGTCTCTTTTCTTTCATTAAGACTTGGATGTAGGCAGATACAATGTGGCATTGCTCTGCAAAAGGATATCTGTTAGATCCTTCTGTTGTTTTTTTATTCCTACAGTCTACTCTTAGGGATATTAAGTCAATTTGAGAAAAACCACAAAGTAGGTAGGAAGGAGAAATTTTGTTTAACTGATTATGGATACTGTTATTGCAGAGGTCTGTTTTCTCTGGTCAAGTGTCCTGTTACCCATGCTCTTCAGACTTTTGTACTTTTGAGTTAGAACTTTACTAAGGAATGTAATTTTCTGGGCAAAGGACTTATGGTCGAAAGGAAGATATAGCTGCTTGAGAGGAGTAGTTGTAAGGGGAAATCATCAGGTCTAGGGAAAGCCCTATTCTGGATGTCAAATTTTAAAGATGCTGGAAAAGTCTCTGACAAACATCCTCCTCCCTTTGACCAGTGCCCAAGGAAGGATGATCATCACTATCTGGAGCAAACAGAGTGATTGAGGAAGTTCTCTCCATAAAGTTGGTCTTTAGCACACATGAGGCACAGTCAACTGAGGATTATCATAGTGGTGCACAGAGGATGAGGCCAAGACTGATAGAGGTATCTCTATAGGACCCCTAAGTGAATATCAACCAGAGTAGAGCTGCTCTGGTCAGTACCACCACTCATCAAGAAGAGCCCAGGGATGCCATTAGTGGATGATTTTCCCAACAGCAAATAAAACAGGTGAAGCTTTTGATTTGTGGGGTAGCTTTGAGCCTTTTCAGGCAGCAGTGCCTACTGCTAGGGCAACTACTGGTCATAATGGATCCTGGAGTTGCACTGAACCACTTGGTGAGGTACTGCAAATACTCTGCCATTCCATGGCATAGAAACAAGGATCTAGCACTTGTCTGAATACATGGACTTATTGCACCAGCCCATCCCACCATATCCCTGGTGGTCACAATGCATCTACATGGCATAACCCATGGGGTTGAGGATGAGAAGTTTATGCCGAGATCACAAGCACTTGTGAGAGAAGTGAAGCAGATCTCACCTCCAATCATTAAGTGAATGGCAATGTAGAAGTTGGATGCAGGTCACTGTCTGAAATGGATCAACTGAAGCAGGTGATGCAGTGCCTAACATCTGAGTTTTGGGACTGGGGCACAGTTACCACCTTAGCTGCCATGATACTTTTACCTTGTAAAAAACTGAACTATCCATTTAACCGAGTTTAATTGAAGTCTCAAATGAGTGGTCTATCTAAGAGCTTGGGTGCTTACATGGGTGATGAGTGCCGGCTGTTGAAGAAAACCTATTCATCAGATTGCGACATTATGGTGGAAACAGAGTGATTACTAAGCAAATTGAAGCAACACTACTTTGGAGTGAAAAAATTCTCATCCTCACTCAGGCAATGCCCACCATAATGAGATTTCAAGTGGTAACTTTGAACAAGTTGCAAGAAGAGAAAAAGCTCATAGCAGCAGCAAACACATTTCAGCATTGCATCATGATAACACTGGTATCTAGTGATCAGGCATGATCTTTTACCCCACTTGGCCTCCATTCAACTCCAAGCTACTGGGGTGTATAAATATACCATGCTTTTCTATCCTCTTGTATTAATATAGTATCTATTTTGAAGTTATCAGTTTTTTCTGATTATGTGCAGTTTTGATGTAACACACAGTCAAGAAAGTCCTTAAGCTAATTTTATTCTAGCTGCCTTTATTCTTTGTCATTCTGTTGAGATCAGCATCTGTTCTTCCCATAGATGGAATGGCTGTAATACAAGAATATAAACAGTTTTCTTCAGTGGCAGTCCAGGTGATATATTTGTTATGTTTAAGTTACAGCCTAATCAGTTGTGTAAAGAAGTTATCTGATCCAGTAGAAGCCACACTCTGTGTCCGTAAAGCAAGTACCCATACTGTCTTTGTGAATTGATAAAGATTGTTGTTTACTTGTATTGTTATGTGATATTCGAATGTTTTCTGTATATATGACTTCAGCAGACATCATCCGAAGAAAGATATAGGCCAGAAAAGTTGTGCCAAATTGAAGTTTTCCTGGTTTTTATTGTCATCCTATTAGTATTTTTTTCTTTCTTAAGCTTTGTCCTAGATCTTCCGTGCATTTTGTTTTTATATATTTTTTGTGTCTGTATAAAGCAAAGTATATTAGGGTATCAAGGGTTGACCAATGCTTAATAGGTGCAGCAGAGCCAACAAAAGGCAATAAACAATACTGATATAGTTACGAGAAACTAACAGCACCCAAGTTGGGCCTACCACCGACTTTGGGGAATTCAACGTGAGGCCTGCACTGAAAGATTTGATGGTAAGCCCAGCTTGCTCAGGACTAGGTAAGTCTTGGTATGTGCCTGGCAGAGTACAAAGATGAGAGATATGGGTTTGTGATCTTTTGGTGTATGAGGTGCTCTGAGCAAAACTACCACTCAGTCCAGTCAGCATCAACTTCATTATAATGAATGAAGGAGTAACTCCCAAAGTGTTAATCATCATATTCATCAGCTAGGGATCTCCTACTGTATGAATTTTCATCACTATTATTTCAACTACCAGGATCAGGAAATTCAGTGAGTGGACAGGTTTTTCCCATATGGCAAGAAAATGATTTATTTCATGCATGGACTCTAACCAAGTTGCATGTCATTGATGCCCTAGTCTTTGTCCATAGTGAAACATTGTATACATGGACATCCTGTTACTTCTTCTTCCACATACGCTTATACAGTACACTGTTCCTGGGTCCAGTCTTACTGACACTGGATGTCTTTTTTATATGTGGATCATAAGTTTACCTGTTGCACAGTTGAAAGTGACTTGTTCTGTGAATGTCAGAGACAGAATGAGGAATTGAAGGATCTAGATCTAGCATGGGTGTTCATGAAGATGTGCTATACCATTGTTATCAATCACTGAACCATTGTTTGCATTCTTTGTTACAGCTAATGGTGCTTAGTACTTTGAGACCCAATATTCTCCAGGCTTTACATAACACAAAGACTGGAGGGCATTGAGGTGAAACTTGCATTTGTGTAAACATTTGGTGGTGGTTCAGTTGGCCATGTTCAAAATGTGATGTTTGGTGCTGATGTATGGCATGTGCCACCCAGAGATAAAGTTGTCCTAAACTGTGTAAACTCCAGGAGAGATTTCTTCCTTGCAGAGAATAGCCTTAGATATCACTTCCTCTCCCATAAATAGAACAAGGTCACCTGCATATCATTGTCTACTTGATGAATGGGCTTAAACTTATCCCTTGATTAATACTTCAGTACAATTGTCAGCTGATGCATTGACTGAGCACTGGATAGCCTAGTTTGGAGCACCTGAAGAGATCCACACAGATCAGGGGAGTTAACTTTAAAGGAACCCAGAGAGTGACCAGTGTTTTAGCTTTCTAGGTAGTAGAGTAGAGATCAGCATAGTACTTTTTTCTTTTTTGTCTATGACATCCTCACCCCTAATCATGCACCAGTTGCACTACTTACTTATCTCTCAATAAAGAACCTGATATCCACCTTCTTCAATTTGTAATAAATTAAAACATGCATGCAATCGTTCTTGGTGGCTTATAATCAAAATATCCCGAATTTAACTGTAGAAAAACTAACCGTAAAGGTAATATTCTTCATGCTTTTATTGAAAACAATGACTTGTTATCAATGACAACACATCACAATGGCTCACAAGACATTCTTGACCTTGCAATTATTTCACAGTTGCTCATCCCTCACACAAATAACTTTAAAGTTCTAGAACACATCAGAGGCAATCACAACCCCATCTCATTTACCGTGAATATCAATCCTCGCAACGTAACATCAACCCCACATCCAAAAATGTTTGACTTCACAAGAGCAAATTGGGACCAAGTAAAACTAACTACTGATTCACTCTTACCTGACATTAAAACATCAGCCAATTGCTCACAAGATATCGATAATTACACTTCAGAAATTTCAAATGCAATCAGCAAAGCAATTGAAAGCACCATTCTGACAGAAAAATCTAAATATCAATCACTGGCTGTTAACTACAAAAATCCATAACCTCATAAAAAATAGAAGGTGCTTGTGCAGAGAATTCATTCAGACAAGAGACACAAATCTCAAATCCTTAATGAATAACACAAATAACCAAATCAAAGAACTTATTGCAACACAGCATAAGGAAAGCTGGCAAAGTTTCTATCAATCAATAGACAACAGCAGGCAAGATTCCGCTAAATTCTGGAAAAAGTTCAAAGTAGTTTGCAATGACAAATCCACTCAGACAAACCACACAATAAATCATAAACAACATCACAGCAACCACAGACGAAGAGAAAGCCAAACTCTTCAGTGACTATTACTCCATGGTCTTCACCAATCCCAACATAAATTATTTTAATAATGATCATTATGCCAAAGTAAATAATTATGTTCAAGATAATGTTGACATGTTCACGCCTACTTTTCCAGTGTGCATCTAGTCCAACAACCCATGCTCAGAAAACAACATCGCAAGACCTTTCACCAAAGCCAAAAGCCACATTAAACAACTAAACAAATACTGCCCCAGGAGAGAATGGTATCAGAAACATAATTTTAAAAAAATGCTTCCGATGCACTCATAAACGCTGTTTAACTTATCTCTAATATCAGGTTATCTCCTGACAATATGGAAATCTTCAACAATCAGTATCATCCCCCAAAAAAGTAATGACCCTAGCATCCCAAGCAACTACCAACCAATAAGCTTGCTAAATACCATAGGCAAATTAGTGGAGAAAATAATCACAACAAGACTGCTTTATTACAAAGAATCCAAAAAGCTCCTTTCCAACACACAAAACTTGTCACGTAAACAAACAATTGATCACTTAGCCAGGTTAACAGAATCAGTACATAAAGGGTTTAATCGTAATCAAGTAGCAATCATCGTTTTCCTGGATGTCAGGAAAGCTTTCGATTCCATTTGGCACAATGGCCTTAGATATAAATTATGTAACTATAAAATTCCTACCCTAATTATTAGATGGATTGCAAGCTTCCTAACTAATAGAACCACTAAAGTTAAGATAAATAACATGTCACTTTCATTCCCACTTAAAGCTGGGGTTCCTCAAGGCTCAGTATTAAGCCTGTTATTCTACACATTATTTTTAAATGACATAAATTTTTCGAAGACTCCCAAAATAAAAGCTTCCCATTATGCAGATGACATCATTGTATGGACACGTCATGTGATCCCCTACTAGCAGCAAACAAAATACAAGCAACACTGAACCACATAGTCACGTGGTGCAACACTTGGCGCATGCTTCTTAACCCATATAAAACTCAAACCATTATTTTCAACCATAAGCTTAAGCAAAACATGAACAAAATCAAGAATGTTAAACTCAGTTTATATGACATGCAAATAAAATTTTCAAGCCAAGTAAAATTTCTAGGTTTAACCTTTAATAAAAAAGCTAACATGGAACACACGTGCATCAGAAATTATAATCAAAGCACAACAACGGATAAACTATCTAAAAACATTGGCGGTTACGCTAAAGGCTCCAATGCAAAAACAATAATGATAACATACAACATCTACATAAGACCCATTCTGGAATATGGATGCCTGATAACATGTAACATGCCACAATATATTTACAATAAACTTGAATCAATCCAACTAAAAGCAATTCTCATTGCCCACTGTCTCCCTGTCTACACCCTATAAAATAAGCAAATCAATGACATTACAAACATGCTTCTCAACCCTAGCAAACAAGTATTATGATAAATCCAAAAACAGAAATAATCTATACACAAAACTTGCCAATATTGTTGAAACACCAGCCTCATGGAACAAATACATCTCTCCCCTAAACCACATCACCTCACAAAATGAACAACACTCACTCTAGCAACCACCTTGAGCATTTTTACCTTGTGCCCCCCTTCTATTTTTCAGGTTAACAACCGGAACGAACAATGGACCAACGTGTTTGCCATTTATGTGTGTGAAGTAATGTAATTGTAATGACATATCCATTTAAATTGTTACATGTTCTAGTGTTATATTTATTATGTCAATGTTTATTGTTTATTTTTTAAGGTGATTTATGAATTGTACAATCCATTTAATGTTAATCTTTACATTAGTTATCTGTACCTGTCTTTGTGTTGCAATAAACTATAGTTCTGGACTTGTGTCCTTTCTGGGACAAGGTGCACTGGCCCTCAGGGGACAGGCTGTGGGGGTCTGGATGCAGTGCTCGTGACTAGTTGATCAATCATCAGGCTCAAAGCTCCAATCCAAGTCTCTTCAAATCATCTTCACTTGAAGTCTTCTTCACGGCTTTAACCGGTTTCCCTGTTTGACAAATTGGTAGATAAAAGACATAAATTCTAAATCCATTCAAATTATTATAAGCCAAGACAGGGGGTGAAGAGACATTGTAATTATATCTGAACACCCCTAGGTTTATTCACAAAACCTAAAATAACTACCAAGATTATCATAATCAATTTTATAAAGTTTTGGGTGTGGTGAAGAGGTGCACTTTGCTTTATCACCCCCAGTCTGATGGTTTAGTAGAGCAGGTAATTCAAACTTCCGAGAGTATTCTTGTTAAGATTTTTAATCCCAACCAAACTAACTACGGTGAACACTTAAAATATGTCATTATAGCATATTGTGCAAGTGAGTGGAAATCAACAAGTTGTTTGTCAAACATATTCATGTTCAGACAGGAATTCTTGCTGCTTGTAGATGTGATTTATGGTCTACCCCAGAATTTCGACAATAATTTGGCAGTGGTTTAGGTCTACCTTATTTGATGAACATGAGTATGCATTGCAGCAGCTAGAAAAACTGCCATATGATAGAAGAGGAGCTATCATAAGATAGTGAAGGAATAAATCAACCAGTGTGGAGATTGGATGTAGTTTTGGTACATGCTGGCCACACAGAAGATGCTTGGCTTCATTTGGACAGGACCTCATCTTCTATGCTCAGTTGCTTCATGGATGTATGAGATATAGTAGTCAAAGGGTGCAGGAAAGTATGTTATACATGTTTACCATCTGCTTCTGTATATTACTAATGAACATATCATAAATTAACTTGACCAAGAATAAGAGGATGAAACCAGTGATTAAGAGGAGGATGAGAGCAATGTGTTATCCCATTCTGACCCAGAAGATGAAGGAAATTACAGTCTAATGTACACAAAAGAAAATCAGTTTTTTACTTAAGTAATATTACTAAAGACTTGTTTGTGAATTTATGAAACCTTTATTGAGTAATTTTTATTTTCATATCAAATAAAATAACTTTTCAGTTGCATATATAACATGTATATATATGTAATTATATTATTTCCTCATAATTGCTTAAATTTTAAATATTTTTGTTAAAAATAAATAATAACTAAATAAATAATTACATAAAAGCAATAATTTTTATTATTTACGGTGTTTGTGAAATTGGAATTCACAAAATAGTTTGTGTAGATTTAACATGTATTTTAACACACAAAAAAAACATATCAATCACTAGAATAAACTACTGCACTTTATTGACTTTCTAAGTAAGTAAGGAGCAGTTTTTATCTCCATCAACAGCAATAAGTCATTGTGGAAACCCTTGATGGCATAAGGTGCTCCTGGTAGATTCATGTCACATCCACAGCACATGATTTTGTAGTTGTAACATAAGCCAAATTTTTTCACTAATCTGGTTGTCTAGAAACATAATGCATGGAACTTTCAAATATTTATTTTAGAACACAAAATATAGAAAGTTACTAGAATAGAATGCTGTAATTTGTTTGGTTTTCTAAGTAAGCTATAGATATCTTAAAACAATTCTGTTACTCCTTGGATGAGCAACTTTGCTGAACACAAATTAAGCACTTCTCAACTACTGTTTTTCACTACTAAATTCCAAAGGATGGTTGTAAGCTTGATATATAGAAGAATTTGCTCTTTCTAATGATTATAAACATGTCCACCAACCTTGTAAAGTTGATTAGATTTCTAGCTGAAAAGAGAGAGAGGTTTAAGAGGCTTCTCTGGTGGGTTTCATGCTCTTGCTTGTAATTATGTGGAATTTGTGTTTCTAATTGGTTGGAGACATTAGAAGCCTATTATTGATGTTATAAAAATCTGAAATGGAGAATTCGGTGAGCAAATGTAGATTGAGAATTTTTTTTAACATTTTTCTTTTTAAGTTGAGAAATTAATATTTTGATATTATAGAAATTGAATTATAAACTACACTTTGATGGCTAGTTTATTGATGTGAATTAAAAATAGTTATTTAATTAAATTTGAATGTAACACCATAAAGTTTGTGACTTACACAAAAGGGACATTCCCATACATAAAGGATTAAGAAACATATGAATGGTCACAAGGGATTTGATCTGAATGTTAAAAATTTGTGATATGAAAGTAACTATGATTACTGTCTTGTAAGGTGTTATTCAAAGATACAGAAAACCTGTAATTTTCATTGATACTAATGAGAGAATGTTTAAATTTTTGGCTTTGAAATATTCAGTAAATAGTGAATTTTTCATGGAAGTATAAGAGTAACAAAGTGACTCACCATATATCTAAAAGAAAACACAGTTTTACTTGCTGTTTTTCTTGAGTGTGTGAAATAAATAGTATTAAATGACATTCACAAACAGTAGTTTGGATGTCATAACAATGTAAACTTGATGTACCAAATGTTTTATTGTGATGAAATATTTTATAAGTATACATTTTTCTAAATATTTTCTTAGCATTATTTCAGTACAAGATGCATGAAAATTCAGGCTGTAAGTGTTCAAAGAGGGGGACAGAAAGTAACATTTGCATGGTAATACTTCGAAAAACTGCAACTAGCTAGTTAATCTTGCAACTGAAAAAAAGTCCCTAAGGAGAGAGACTTAAACATTAATGGACTCTAATGGTCAAAATAAGGGTTGTTGTCACCTAATTAAAGTCACAGGAATGGTAACAGGGGTGAGAACCTGTATAAGGTATTGGTCAAGCAGCAAACCAATGAAATCTGGGGACTGAGAAGTTCACAGATGTTGGGGATACATGTTCTACATGTGAATAGGATGTGAGTACATATGAAATCAGTAAAAATGTCATTTGACCAAGTTAACCCATAAATTACCCTCTCTATAGGTATTTTTAGAAAAGAATAATTGTTATAATTGGGCAATTATGACTATTTCTGTATTTACACCTGGGGAACTTCTGACCAATTAGAATTCATCTGAAGTTATATTTTCATTCTGGACTTTTGTTATTTAAGATCAAATTCATGACTCTTCTAATTATTTTGTTCTTAAAAAAAACAATGGTGACTTTATTTGTCATCTATGCTGTAACCTTCATGTCATTTTTGAGCTACATAATTGTAGGCCAATATGATGGGTATCAATATACATAGGACTTCATATCTTGTGAACCCCCAAGACTTCTGGTGCTGGCCAGGTGTTTGATGCAGCAGAGCGCATGGATGAAGGTGAATTACTTGTGGAAGCATCTGACATTTGGGACCTCTTTGCATCAGTGGTTGGACTAACCCCAAATTTTATCAGAACCGGATAGCCCTTTTTACCTCAAACTGACCAATAGAAACAAGGTCTGCCTTGTATGTAGAGGCTCCAGCTGTGGAGATGCCTTCAGACCAAACGACGCTGGCAGAATGAAACCCGCAGATGGCCCAAAGGTTGAAGACATCCCCCCAAACCTTCTACCCCCGCTGAAGAAGGAGCTGTGATGGTCAGCAAAACATCAAAGTTGCTTATATTTATGCTGCTTTCTCATTTTTTTTATTTATCTTGTGTGTAACATGCTTTAAGAGTTTAATTTCTAGCTTCAGTGTTGAAGTGTAGTTTTCGTAATTGTGACTTGCCTATTGTACGATGTTAAAGAGTTATTTTAATACACTTAAAGTGATGTTTAGCTTTCTACTTTTGATTCTATATTGAAAGGTATTTATTATGAACTGTATTTTGTCTTTTTCTATTGTATTGCAGTATTCTGTGATGAAGGGTAAGAGAAAATTATCACAGTCCTTAACCAGGATTGTGTTAACTCCCCCCCCCCCTCTGGGGGGGGGGCAAAATATTGCACTTGGGTCCATATATGTGTCTGCCTGTTTGTGTTTCTATGTACATATCTCAAAAACTAATAGACTGATGTTCACAAAAATTTTACACAAGATTGGCAGTCAATATGGGACAGTTCTCTCAAAAATTTGGTCTGGATCTAGATTTTTTATTGTTTTTCTTTTATAATGGGGAAATAAAACATTTTTGTGGTTTGGGATTAATAACTCTCCAAAGTGTGATTGGATTTGAACCAAATTTCATGGGCAAATCACACTACAAAAAGTGATCTGGATTGTAGATCATTCTGGACCTGAGAAGGATTTTCTGAGTTTTCGAAGGTGAAATTTGACATTATCCAATATAAATGCATGCAGTCTAGAAAAGGAACGACAGGGTGAGGGTATGCAATCTCTTTGATTGCTCTTGTTGTTTTTGATTTTAGTGTTAAAATTAATTGCTGGCATGAGGAAAGGATGGTATATGAACATACCAAACATTTCTATTTACTTTTATTAATATAATATCCATTCTGAATTTACTAGCTATTTCTGAGTATGCACATGCTTAGATGTATTTGAAATAGATATTGACATTTGATTGTTCGACAAAGTTTTTACTCTTTGCCATCTCAGGCATGATAAGTGTATGACAATTTGAAATGTTTATTCAATGAAGGTTTTACTCTTTATGATAAACTTACATGCCTAAGATGGGCAGTGAGTATGCATAATTTTCACATAATGTGTTAAGATAGTCATTAAAGTGATTTCATTCTTGCTACCTTTATTCCTTGTTATTTTATTGAGGTCACACCAAAAAAGAAGGCAAAAAAATGCAGCACATCTTGTAAGAATATAGAGAGTCCTTGTCCTTCAGTACTACTTCAAGTGTTTTTGAATTGTCTGGAATAAAAACTATGGAAGAGTGTACACAGTATTGTTTAACAAGTAACTGAGGAGTAAATAAATCTTTTGTTGTTTTTAAATGTTGCATATATGATACATTTTCATGTACGAAGCATAGGATTAAGAATAGGAATTAATTATAAATTATTGTGCTTGAATGCTCTTTCTTGATAATGGTTTTCGAGACAAATTTTAAAGTCAATTTTGTCTGTTAGTTCTAACTATATTTCAGCAGTTTAACTCAAACAATTTTTACATTTTTTGTCATTTTCTGACATTTATTTAATGGAATTCATGAAGAAAAAAATGTTCATATTTTCATTTCTGCACAGCTGCAAAGAGTTGCTTGTAAACCAAACAACTCACTTGTTGATTCTTTTAGAATTTTTCTGCCCACCCCAAAGAATAACTGTTTTTGCTTAGAACTTATGACTCATTGAGAATATACTATCCATTTTTATTTTTAAGTAATTCTCTTAGTTTTGTAAAAGGCCATGGTTGAAAACTTATTATGGTGCCATATAAATTGGTTTTGGACATTTACTAATGAAACACAGCTTTGAAAACAGCTAAAAAGAAAGCTTGAATGTGATTGGATAGAGTAAGAATGAGACTATCACATAACAGTAGAGTAAATATATTGGTTTGAGAGTTGTTTTTTGTATAGTTTCTCTAAACATTCTTTTCCTTTTGAATTGAGAAAGTATTTGTGTGTTAAATTATATGTGTTTAAAAGCTACAGAAACTATCTTCAGTCAAATGATATCGGATAGCTTGAGGTAAAGTAACCTTATACAGTTTAGAGATGGGTTGAATAAAGAAAACTTTATTAGAACTGTAAGAAAGTTTACAGGTATATAATGTTTGAAGAAGGTTTCATCATCATCATCAAGTCAACTAATTTACCTAGACACAGGTTTATATAAGTAAATCACATGACTGGATATTGTTTAAGGCTGAATTTAAGTATTTTGTTGATTTTGGTTCTTAGTTTAGAATTACAATATTTTCTTTTGAATAGATACACTATGGTTTTATTGAGTTTTAATGTTTATAAACATGTTTTTTATATTTAAATTATGCTCACCAAATAAAATAATCATCAAATCGATAACGTTAGTTAAATGTACAATTTAGGGAATATAGTGGGTGAGTGCAAAATATTCTGATGACTCAAATCTTTGTTGAATATTATTTTTATGTTTATCCTATTCAAACAACATACATAAATAAATTGGCTAACTGGCTACTTGTTTATTCCTAACTGTAATCATGATATGTTTTAATCAAAAATGTTATTACCTTAATTGTTGATTTTGTTCTTTAATTATTAATTTATTTGATTTACAAAAGGTCAGTGTGAGATTACTATATATTTTTAAAAACAAATATAATGGTTTGGTTGTATTTAGTTAATTTATTCATTCAATTCATTTGCCAAGTAGGGAATACCCATATTATCTTTAAAAAAGAAATGTGACAAAATATTCTGAGTAGACAAAAAATATGTTGTTTTTGCAAAAGGAATAATACTATGATATAATAATAATGCAGTGTTTGCAAAAGTTAAGAATCTAGTGCACCCACCCTTTTTTAGCTTGTATGAGGTGAGAGGTGTAGAGGGCATATGCTAAGTGATTAAATTAAAGTAATCAATTAATGAAATAGTCACTTCCAAAACACTTACTTACACTCACATTTTAGCTTTATTCTGAAGAAAGTATCTTGATTAGTTTGTTGTTGGGATCTTTTGGAGAGAGATGCCTTGCTGGAGGGAGTTCACCTTCCTGCTTCTGCCCTTAGAGATCTCAGAGAAGCTCCTTTTCACAGACGGTCTGTTTTTGCTGGTATTCCCAATTCAATGGAATCTCGAGTGGTCTTGGTCCATCTCCACTCTTCCATTTCTACTCTAACATCTGTACTGTCCCAAAAGTCTTATGCAAGACAGTTTCCTGAATCTCCCATTCGAGTTTCCAGATCTATGGCTTTGGTGTCACTATTCATTGGAACAAAAGGGTGTATTCTGACCTTTCTTGTCTCAATCGCTTCCTCCAACCTCCTCGCTTTACAATGGAATTGTTTCTTTCTCTTCACTGGTGCTTCTCAACCAGTCTATGGAGGACAAAATTCAATGTTGCTGATGCCTACCTTCATATTCCGATTGAATAGTACTCATGATGCTATCTTCACTTCATGCATGACAACCAGGTTTTTAAGATTTGTGCTCTTCCATTCTTTCTTGCATCTTGCTCCGTACATTTTTTGCCACATATTCAGATCCTTTTCACATCATCTTCACTCATTGGGCATTCACACTCACCATTGTATGGACAACTGGCTTCTTTTCACCCCTCCTGCCACTTTGCAGAACTTCACACTCAAACTCTGTTATCAGAAGCTGCAAGAGCTAGGTTTCTTATCAAACAAGAAAAAGTCTATTTTTACTCCTTGTCCATTTAGGTGTGTTTTTCAATTCCAAACTATGTCAGGCCCAACCTTCTCTTTTATGCCTTCAAGCCATGGAATGGGTAATTCTTCAAATACCTTTGCTACCAGTATGTGCAGTTTTATCTCTTTTAGTGATGTGGGCATTCTTGGATTCATTAATTCCTTTAAGTCAGGCTCACACGCAGTTTGCAAGATCTTAGCTGATGGTTAGACAGGGACAATACGACAGTTCGTATCCCTCTACTACCCCCCCACATCCAGAGATATATCTTTTCCAAAATGCTTCTCTCCAAGGCTGGGGTGCATATATAGAGAATGTGGAATTTAAAGGCCTTTGGACAGAAGAGGAAACATCTCTTCACATCAATCTATTAGAACTTCTAGCAGTTCAATGAGTTATGACTTCGGGTCTCAAATTGTGGCGAGGGAAGGTAGTAATACTTCATTGAGACAATTCCACAGTTGACTCATATATTTCAAAGCAAGTGAGCACTCACTCCAGATCTCTTTGCTTTTGAACATTGGATTTTCTCTTTTGGATGCACACACATCAGATTGTTCTCCTTGTTTGTCATGTTCCAGGTGTAATGACTTTAGTGGCTGATCAGTTCTCTTGTCCCACTAGAGCTCTCCCATGGAAGGGATGCTTCATTCTCAAGTTTTTGTTGGATCTGCTCTCATCTTGGAAGACCCAGGATAGATGTTTTTGCCACACACTCTAATGCTCAGCTCCTGTTCTTCTGGTTTCTTGCACCTCACCCTCTGGCTTTAGGTGTAGATGTTCTCAGCCAGGATTGGTTGGGTCTTAATCTTTACGTGTTTCCTCCAATTTGTCTGTTATCCAAGGTTCTTGCACTGATTTGCTTTACAACCTGTCAAGTTCTTTTGATAGCACAACATTGACCGGGTCAGCTTTGATTTCTACTCCGATAGTATCTTCAGGAGCATCAACCTCTTCTCCTTCCTTTCTGGCTATATCTGTTATGTCAGCCTCAGTTGAATATTTGCCTTCTGGCTGTCAGCGTTCTTTGACTTCATGCCTAGTTCTTAGGGGATCCATTGCACAACATCAGGTATTGACTTCCCAGGTAGCATCCTTGTTAACGCTGCCCATTTGGCATTTTTCTTTGGAGGCTTATCAACAAAAATGTTTAACTTATCATCAGTAGTCTTTCAGACATGGGTTTAACCCTTCTCATCTCATTGTGCCGTATTTCTCTCAGTTTCTGACATGGTTATTCAACAGAGGTTTAGCATCTTCATCTATTGCCCTTTATAAAGCTGCTTTATTGGCTTACCTTTTGTTTTATTAAGAGAAGAACAATGTTTATGTCCCTGGTTTTGTTACTGCTTCTGAAATCATTTCAGGTTATCCGTTCTCGTCGTTCTTTCCAGGTTTCTAATTGGGATATCACAGTGGTTCTCCATGCCTTATCTTGTCCACCTATTGAATCTTTGGGGTCATGTTCACTATATCACTCTCACTTAAGACTTATTTTCATCTGTGATTGACTAGTGGGTGTCAATGTTCAGATGTGTTTGGGCTTCATGTTCACAGGACTATTTTTACCATTCCACTTATGTTCAGTTGTATACAGAAAGGTCTTTTCTGTCCAAAACTTCAGTAGCTAGAGAAGGATATAAGGATTTCTCTCCTATTCATATTCACTCCATTTCACAATTATATGACTGCTCGGATCCGGATTGTCTTTTATGCCCAATTCAGGCTTGCATCACTGTTTGTTTTTCCACTGGGATCCTACGGTGTCACATGAATTATCCTCCCTGTCACTTTGATAGGTTGGATTTATTAGTTGGTTTGTATAACTTACTTTGGGATATCATTGAAGGAGCAGAGACTGTGACATATCTCAGTGTCCCTCGCACTTCAGTAGTGTCACCCACTGGAGGAATTTGTGCAGGCAGGTATGTGGACCACACGTAACACCTTTATATTGCACTATTTACATGATATAATGGTTTCCTTCTCGGATGGGTTTCAGCTACCCCTTATTGATGTTCTACACGCCCCAGCTCAATTGTGACAGAGGTGTGTTATTTCACTTCTTCTGTGTTATTCTGTTCCTTTTCAATGACCCTCTTGTCATTATCATTTGGATCCAACTCAGTGGTGAGTATTGCCTGGTCAGTTATGCTTTTTCGAAATGTGCACTAGCTACCAGTAGCCTAATAAGTAAAATTTGTAGTACCAACAAACTCTGTTGGAATGGGATGTTGCATAAGGCATAAAAGGATTTTTGCCTTCCCTGCTGACCTCTGGATTGAATAAATCATAGTTGACTTGCTTTTCCAAATAAGGAACATGGTTCGCCTACTGCACCGTCTCCGGAGCATAATTTCTCGGGACTCCCCAACACGAATCCCCCCCCCCCCTCCATTTCTGAATCTTAACCACTCTCAGTTCCCAGTTGCTGGAATGGTGGACAGAGGTCTGTTCCTCCTGAGTGATTTTTTGAACACTTTATTCTGCTCAACCCTTTCGAGATGGGTCACGGGTGAAAGGCCATTTCATCTCATTTGTGGACTTGCATTCAAAATTTTATTGAACTATTATTTCATGAATTTATATTAATAACTTTGGTATGAAATTGTAGATTATAATTCAAATTTTAGCGCTATATATATTA
>NW_013666326.1:400291-401076 GCF_000517525.1 Limulus polyphemus | reverse complement strand
GCTAGAATATAAAATTAGAGTCTCTTATCTTTTTAATTTGCTGAGATATTGCTCATGTAATAAATCAAACACAGTGACACCCCACCCACCTCTTTCCATTTTTGGAAACACTCCCTTATATAACTTACTTCTGTATATGTCATGAATAACCAATCTAAAGCTCAGAATGACCCCCTAGTGAGTTTCTCAGCCATTTTAATGGTGTTGGTGCCATTTCTTTTGAACCAATATTTCAACAAGGTAGGGTGTATCTTTAAACTGCTTGAAAATTCATATTTTTTAGACTAAAATACATCATAGTTACTAAGTTTGCTAAATTACAGTGGAATTCTATGGTATTAATTTATGATTTTTTAGTTATTCAAATGTATATAAAAACCTAAAAAATAATTTGTTTCATATCCTCCACGTGAAAATTTGTTATAGACTTAGCAACCTACATCAAGCAGCAACTAAATATGAAGGTGGTAACTAGAAGAGATAATTGTTTTCTTTAGTTACTATTCTATGTTTTAAGAAAAATAAATTTAAGAACTTATTTCAAAATAGCAACAATCTATATACATATATAATGTATAATAATAATTTAAATGTGACTGTATTTTACAAAATACTAGTCTACTAAAATACAGCCAAGACAAATTACTTTGTACAGACCAAAGGTGTTTTATGTTATTTGATATGGTAACATGAGTGCATCATTGTAACTTCTGTATTGTTAGCCAGGCATGGCTGAAAGGTCAATATAATACAAATAATAAATATACATAAATAGTATAATGTTA
>NW_013666326.1:395028-399829 GCF_000517525.1 Limulus polyphemus | reverse complement strand
CTTAATAAAAAAAAATAATTATATTTTACATATGAAAGCATTGTAATGTTTACTGATAATCTGCCAAATTTCATTAACAATTGCTTACTAATTTAAAAATCATATCATGAAAACTCTAACAAGCACAAAATATTTATTACGTTGGTCCCAGATACCGAGCTTGTGCTGAAAGAGTTAGGCAGAAGAGGGCAAAGTTGGGTACCCTCTCACACATAACCCTAGATGTCTGGTGGAAGCAGGGCAGGTCTACGCTGGAGCCTCCTCATAATTCTGGTTCAGAGAGTACACTTCTCTATTCAGTTGTGTTGAATGTGACCCTTTTTTTGGTCATTATATTAATTTCCATAATCATGGAAGAGGGTCCTTGAGCTATTGTTTGAACTTTGTTTGTTCCACATCCTCCTTGTAATTCCGGTGGCAGAGGTGTTGCCTTACCTCTTAGATTGGGGTGGTAGGATGTTGATTTGTAATCCCAGGCCGTATACTCTCTGTTCTTCAGGTCGAGTGAGGCGTGAATGGGCCCTGTAATTCTGAGTTCGGTTTGTTGCATTCTGTTCTTCTTCAGGTAGGGGGGAAGGGTTCTCCACTTGGGTGTTGCTTGCCTTCTCTTCATAATTCCAGTGGCTTGCATGCAACATTCTGTAACTTTCAGGTTGGGTTCTCTTAATATCATGTTACTATAATACAGTTATATTACACTGATGTTTCTATTCCGTATTCACTGCACCTTGGATCTAGCTTTGGGTCCACAGCTTTATTATTCCAACAACAATACCTGGGACATTGTCTGCACAGTTGGGGCCTGGACGACTTTTGTGAGCACACTAATATTTCCAGATCAGATGCATCTGGTATTGCAAGAGGAACCAGTTTTGGAATAGATGTTTCTTCTTGCATTTTTCTTCTGATGTTACGGTTTCAACACTTTGGCCAGTTAGCCTTTACTGCCAACATTGTCGATTTCACATTATCCGGTCAAAGAGCATATCTGTTCCAGGAGTAGTGCTGACCCCACTAGTGTACTATACTATATCTCAATTTGCACAAGTTTTTCACGCGCAAGATACGTGGAAGTTTTCTGTGTGGATTTTGCCCTCATCGGCCCCTCCACCTTGTCAGTGTGGGATTCTAGCTAAATTGTGAGTAGAGTTAAATGTGTTTCAGAAGTGTACATTTTCATATACTAAAAATGCAATTCCAATAATACTTGCCTCCTTCACGCTATCCTTCCCTTCCTCCCCACAATGGCTGATAATTTTGCCAGTCTTGAAAAAGTGAATAAGAAGTGTTAACTGGAAGCTTATATACAGAACTGGTATAGTGGGTGCACTGACGTAAGTGGAGAGAGTCACAAGATTAAAATTGCTATGGGTGATATAGTGGGATATAAAGACTGGAGCAAGCAAGGTGTAATTCATACCAATGCCTAGATGACCAGTGAAGAGAAACTTTTGTCGGGATAAAGCTAAAATGTGAAAGGAGGTAAGTATTATTGGAAATACATTTTTAGTATAGGAAAATGTAAACTTACTTGATTAGAATATACCACTAATCAACTGGACCACTACTATGTCTGTCATATCCCAGCTGAACCAATGAGCCCTGGTATTAGACAAAAGGCCTTGTTGGGTATTAGAATTGCCTAAATTAATCAACAAATAATATACAAAACACTTTGTTGGACTGAAAAGGATGCCTGAATGTGTCAAAACTAGTTTTCTAGTCTTTTTACTACTACTATTTTGTTCAGAAAGAAAGATTTATATTTCCATATTAATTGAAAAAATAAACCACACTTATGGAACAAAATTGTAGTTGTAATGGACTTGGTATTTTTTGGAATATCAGACTCCGTAATTCTCCATCCCATTAGAGTAATTTTTGAAAATTACAGCAAGTGTCATGATATCACATTTGTAATAGTAACTACCAGGAACTGAAATGGGTGAGAGGGTTACAATTTACTTCAGCAGCCTTGAGAATATAACAGATATTTGATATTTTTAACAATTTGTCTGTGAACAAGATTATCTGTTTAATAGCACTATCATGAAAAATAGCATTTGAACAAGTTGAGATTACATAATGTAACTTAGTTATTGTTGAGAATATTTAATTCATTGATACATTGTTTTTATTGTGTATTTCTTTATCATATACATGTAGGTGAATGTCAGACTTAATTTTACGTTATTTTACAGACAATTGTGGCATCACCTCAATATCCTTCATTTCTTGAACATGCTATGCGTATCTTCTTAAGGATCTTACAAGAAGGAGAACCACAGTTCCTGGCTGAGCATAACCTTCAGGTATTTTCTAATAATAATTCAGTAAAAGATCTCAAAGTTGGCAACAAGATACCAGATGTCTAGTTTCAATTTTATCAAAGCACACTGGTTAGAGTAAAGATAGTGAACAGCTACTATCACTACAGTTTTGTCATAATCAAAATATACATATTTATATAAAATTTAATTATTTTTACATATGTATATCATTGTGTTTTGGTTGAAGGGTTTTTCTTTTGGTTTTTATTGATATAACAATACTTGTGTTCATGGTATAAACAATAAAGAAGAATTTATATTTTTCAGTTATATTTTATGTGCACTCAGCTATTGATATATTTTTTCTCTTCCAATCACTAGGAGTTTATGATGTATCTAAAGGAAATTAGAAGAAAAAAAATGTTTTTTTTTCTTTTTTTGCTTCTGCTGCTTTAAGCTGTCTTCCACAATAATTTGAACTTTTGATGTGTCAGATGCATTAGACTCACCCAACAGTGAATGAATTAATACTTTGCAAATTTTATTAGAAAGAATATATAAATATTCAGGATATGGCTACAATCATAAATTTGTTTTATTAAATAAAAAATAAGATAAATAATAATCATAATTATTAATCCTTCCTGGCACTAAATTATAAGCTTCCTACATTTAGGCTGATATGTAAATTAAATTATTTCCACATATATCTTGAAATGAATTACTACGACTAAATTATGCTACATTCAAGTTGTTCTGTTTCTTACACATTGTGGAAATTACAATTATATTAATCTATAATCTTGCCAGTCCCTACTTATTGTGAGTTGGAACATGCTTATTGTGTATTGTAGAACCAAAAATAGATAGTTTTCTTTTCTTCAAAGCAATATTCAAAAAAGTCAGCCTATCATTAACTTTAAATGTCTTTAACATTATGGAAATATAATTGGTCTTTGTTTATTAGTTATTTCTAAAATAAAGTATATTGCTATATTGTATTGAAAAACCCTTTTAAAGTAGTAAAATATTTGAAAACTTGTTGTGGATATGACTATACATTTTTTGAAGTATATTTTTAAATAGCAACTTCGAAAACTAATCTTGGAAATAATTCATCGTATTCCTGCCAATGAAAACTTGAAACCTTATGTGAAACAAATTTTAAGTCTGATGTTTCATTTGTTAGAGGTAAGAACTTTATTAACTACTGATATATTTTTTGGTGTATAAACTTTGGAATTGATTAGAGAAGCCTAATACACTGATTGACATGAAAGCAGGTGTATATAAAGAAATAAGTCAGATACATTAATCTAATAATGTATGAAAATTTGGAAAGAGATCTATAATTGTTTAAAATAGCTTCAAAATAAAAATATACTATAATTTTCTTTATTAATTCCTAAATAGTTTTGTGCAACATTGTAACTAGCTTTTATTTACACTGTAAAGTTAATGTTACTGTGATTTCCTACCTTGATAACACTTTTGGAAAGAGCTAGATTCATGGTGTATGGAATGTAAAAATGTGAAAAAGTTGAGTGACCAAAGAAATGGAATATGAGCTGGTGTAAACTCAGTTTTCACATTAAAAATCATTGGTCATTTGTAATATACAGTCTGGGTCCAACTAGGTGAAAATAACAAAAAAACACATGAAAGTAAGATACATAAATTCCAAACATTTATTTATGTTTTTTTTTACCAAAACAGTTTAAGTGTGAAGTGTGAGATCTTTTATTTCAGATATGTTTGCTATCCAAAGTATGCTTTTCATAGTAATGATATTATAAGCATGATATTCACTTAGATATGCACTAGAGCTGGGCAATTAACATGATTAATTTATATACTTGAACTTGCCTATGAACATCAGTTACAAACATGTTATATGGCTATCCAATACAATTAACATTATATAATCAAGTCACTTAGCACTATTATCACACATTCTGTTAGACCTGTCATCAAAAGTATTGCACCATTTGATGGTCTCAGAAAATATCTCTCCTTGCTCTGGTGGTCCTATATGAAACTATTATAATGGATAACTTTTACACCCTTATGGGCCCTCCAGTGGGTAAACTTACGGACTTACAATGCTAAATTCTGGGGTTCAGTTTATCATGGGGAACAGAACGCAGATAGCCTATTTGGTAGTTTCGCACCAAATCAAGACTAACCAACAACATCCCTATGATGTGTGTGTCACATACCATTGAAGAGGTAATCAGCATTAAGGATGTAAGATAATCAGTTGATCTAAATAATGATTAAATTAGTGTTTCTAATTGTTCCAACTTTCCATGTAGTTGAAATATTGCCATTATGATTTATCATTGTTATTATTGATTAAATCAAAGTCGTTCAGCCTAATTGATTAGTGTCACGACTCACAAAAATAACAACTAATCAAAATTAATGTTCTGGTTATTACTATTTTCGATTATTTCAATTATCCAAGATTTGTGAGAATAATTGATTAGTTGAATATAATCAATTAACCCTTTCAAGATGGGTCACAGATG
>NW_013666326.1:375709-394548 GCF_000517525.1 Limulus polyphemus | reverse complement strand
CTATACATTACTCAGTTTATTAATTCAAAAGCAAATATTAAAAAAATACAGATAAACATCGATTTTTGTGTGACATGTGGTATGTTGAATGCAGCACTGGTTCAAATTAGATGTTTCTGAAGGCAAAATACTAAGTCTGTAGTTTCATATGAATTAGAAACTCAATTTACAGATATTGACAAGCTAGAATATAAAATAAGAAGGTCTTATCTTTTTATTTGCTAAGATATTGCTCGTGTAATAAATCAAACACATTGACTGGCACCTGCCTAACTTTTTCCATTTTTGGAAATGCTCCCTTATATGCACTTACTTCTATGTATTACATGAATAACCAATTAGAAGCTCAAAATGTCTCCCTAGAGGTTATTTCAGACTTTCTAATGTTCTTTTCACCATTTCTTTCTTTTGAACCAAGATTTCAATGAGGTAGGTTGTGTCTTTAGTCTGCTTGAAATTTCATATTTTTTTAGATCAAAGTACATCATAGTTACTAAGCTTGCTAAATTACAGAGGAAGTCTATGGTATTAATTTATTATTTTTTAGTTATTCAACTGTATATATAAAACCTAAAAAAAAAATAATTCTGTTTCATATCCTCCACGTGGAAAATTTGTAAAGGCTTAGCAAGCTATGTCAAGCAGTAACTGAGTATAAAGGTCATAACTGGAAGAGATAATTGTTTGCTTTACTACTTTATTTATTTTTCTATGTTTTAGGAAAAATAACCGTAAGAACTTATTTCAAAATAGCAATAATCTATATACATATATATATAATGTATAATAATTGAAATGTGACTGTATTTTACAAAATACTAGTCCTCAAAAACTTGGTCTGTACAAGTTGCTTTGTACAGGCCAAAGGTCACCTTTATGTTATTTGATATGGTAACATGAGTGCACGTGAGCCGCGTCAATGTAACTTCTGTATTGTTAGCTGAGATATGACAGTTTCAGTAATTTTTGCGGTACTTATTTTATCAAATTGCATGAAATACAACTGTTATGGTGTGAACCTAGATTAAGTTGGTAAAGTGTAATTTTTATGATTTTTTGATGACTCCAATCAGAATTAGGGTAAGAATTAATGACAGTTATTCAAAGATAGCTTTTAACTTGTACACACAACATTAATTTTTAACAACATGAATAATTATATTATTCTCCTTTAAATTTTCCAGATTTATATGTTTATAAATACTTTTTTTATTTTCTACAAGTATGTTTCTTTACCTTGACTTTTCTTGTTACAGTTGCTGCATTTTTGGTAGTAGGCATCTAATTTCAAAAATGCTTGATTATTCCACACATGCTTCACAAATAAAAGAAACATGCTCTACTAAATTCTGATATGGCACCTTCTCTCCTCTCACAAGATTAGCTTTTCTCGTTTTGTGCTGCCCTCTATATGCAAACTTTTTCAAAATGCATGCAACAAGTGCAGACATCTTTTTTTAGACCACTGATTACCCAAGAAGTGGTTTAACTTTATTTAGCTTAATTTAACTTCATTTAATTTAATTTCAGTTTTGTTTGAGAGCATTTGATTTACCCATCTTTTCCATGCATTTTTTTCTTGTTTGAATTCCAAAGTCACTGTTACCACATCGAGTGCATATCTGTTACTGCACTTTTGGCCACAGGTGCGGGCGACCCGTAGGGGAATTTCTCGGCCTTTGTTCGAGGGGATATGGAGCATTATATGGAATGCACATTGTCTCCTGTTCGTGCCCTTCTTCTTCTTGTATTTTTCAAGCCTTCTACAAGTGCAGGCTTATGGAATTTTGATCTTCTTTCACTTCCCCCCTGAGTTTGCCGTGCCTTCCCACACCTTTCTCAGAGATTATATCACAGGTATGTGATGTTTTATCTGTTGTTATAGCTATTTTGACCCACATTCTTCCCTATTGCTTGTTTCTACCCCCTCTACCTTGTTTCTCCCCCATCCCCTTATGTTTGGGTTTACACTGTACTTTGCCGCCCTGATGGGTGATGGCATTGGTTAACTTAGTTCGCTGTGGGCTTCGGGTTTGTCCGCTCTTGTGATTTTTAGATCAAGCTCCCAATTTCTGGGCCACCAATTGTGGGTTCAGTTTTACCTATTTGGGGTATGAGTTCCAATTTGCCTGTTCATTTTACTTATGCCCCATTTCTTGCCTTGGTCTTCCTCTGACACTCTTTGTGATACCTCATCTCCTGAATGTTCCTATTCACCTTCCCTCCGCCTTGATAGATGATCTACATTGGTTGGTCAAGGCCCATACATCGGCAAATGTCCCGCTTCCTCGTCCGCAGCCAGAGTTACACCTGTTCACAGATGCATACATTTAGAGCTTGGGTACATGGTTGATCACCAAGAGGTTTTGGGGCATTTGTCTATGGAAGAACATTCTCTTCACATCAACATCTTAACTCCTGGCTGTCCATCGAGCATTGTGTCATTTTCTTTTTATCTCTAGCGGTTGTCTAGTTATGATCCATTCCAACAATTCTACAGTAGTGGCTTATATTAACCACCAAGGCAGCACCCGGTCGAGATCCTTGTGTTTTTGCATGTTAGTTCTTCTCGATTGGGCCCACTCCCATCACATTCATTTGATGGTGTGTCATATTCCGTGTGAATTCATTCTGATGGCAGATCGTCTTTCTCGACCAGATTCGGTTGTGCTGTCATCATTTGGGTACTTCCCATATTGATGCATTTGCCACTGCCCTCAATTACAAATTACTTAAGTTTTGGTCCCTTGTTCCCCATACTAGGGCTTTGGCAATAGATGCCTTCAACCAGGATTGGTCCCACCTGTTTCATTCTGTTTATCCTCCTATTTGATTAATTCATTGGGTAGTCTCCCTCTGATTGCTCTTTACTGGCCCACTCAACCATGGATTCCTCGGTTGCTTCTGCTGCTTTTGAACCCTCCCTCCCATCCCTTCATGCCATTATTTTACCTCAGTTCAAACCTATTTCTTCCTGTTACTTGTTTCACCTCTTCCTTACAGCATATTTCCTCCTTCTATTGGGTTGTGGTCATTGTGGATCTGATATTTTCACTTTTGATGTCACAGGGACTTGGTATCATTTAACCTACCTCATCCTTTATTCGGATCATGTTTTCCTTCCCCAGAACTCTGCAGTTCATTTCTCCTTTTACCCTGTCTCTCATCTCTACCCTTACTTTGATCCAGATAGACTCCTCTGCCCAGTATGTTCCCTCTATTTATATTGCATGCACAGCTTCCTTCATCTTCTCGTTATCTTTCCCTTGTTACCCTGACCAGTTGGGTTCATCATTTGATCCATTTGACTTATTCCTCCTTGTCTCCCTTCCAGCATGATGACTTTCTCGCATTTCCCATCAAGTTTGAAACCTTACCTTCTCCCTTGCTTCTTGTCTTCATCGGCCTTTGGAGGAGATTCTACAGTCAGGCATGTGGACGACTCTGCACACATTCATCTCCCACTACTTGCATCACATCACAATTTATTCTTTATCGGGGTATTACCTGGCACCTGTGGCTATTCTACAGACTTTGGCTTGGCTTTGGCAAGAGGTAAATCCTTCTTTATGCTTTTTTTTCTTTATGGGACCCTTGCTTCAACTTATTTTGGATCCTGCTTTGTGGCAAGTGGTGCCTGACCAAATATTCTTTCTGAACACTGAATGGGTTCCACTTAAATGGCTAGAACCATTCTCAGATATATATATATATATACTTAAACAGATCTGCACTGTACACCATGTTGATTCACACACTTTGTCCATGGCTATTTATGCTCACCCTTGAGATGGGGGTTTTGTGATCACCCATTGCACTGTCTCAGGTTTAGCAGTCCCTCCCAACTCTACAATACATCTCTTCCCACACTTTTTTCCAGTGGAGCATGGGAGCCCTTACCACTCACCTGATCCAAGCTGCTAGGGTTATTGATCATGGAGGCAACCTGCTGAACGAGTTCCACAAACATGGCTACAACCACCCAGTTCACAGTAGAGTGGTGGTGTTCTGCTGATGTAGAAGGACTTACAAGATCCTATGGATGAGTGGCACATGCCCAGAGTGAGATGCCTAAATGCAGTTCACCCCTCCGATTGGGTGACCTCCTCACACCCTTGCATGGATGTTGGTTTCCAGCAAATGAAGTTTTGGAGATCATGTGAGCCTATCACATAAGTCCTCACACAGGGTTTGGGTCATCTATCTTCCACCCTCGACTCTGTCTTCTGTGTTGTGGGTTGCAGGAGATCTACGTAGGCTATTTCTGCTTCTGTCCTGGGCATTCCCTTGTTCTCAGAATGATGAGAGTGTTACAGACCTGTGGACATTTTGGACTGGTTTCATGGTCACGGGGGTAGATTGCATGCAATGGACTTCTCTCGGACACCGGATGACACATTCCCAGGTTTCTAATTCGATGCTCATCCTGTGATGTTTCCTAGAGTTGATGTTATATGTACATTCATGACTCCATGGCTTGAGGTGAAGACAGTATGAACCTCATCCTACCCTAACATGGATATCAGTGTCCAGTGAGTGAGGTTTTGGATGTATTTGATTCACCCTAACCACTCTACACCATGGGACTCATCCTCCACTACCCCCTTTCATTACGTGGATTGAGTGTAACTGTTTCTCTGATTGGGATCATGTTATTGATCTATCCTCTACCACACGATTGTGCTCCTCTCATATTCCACCATGTTTTGATTCCACCTGTTCATGGCAAAGATATAACTGGTTCAGAAGTAGTGCGGTGCCCCTCCTCAGACCGTCTGATCTGTTTCTCTCATTCCAAGGGGTGGTCTCTGGATGCTTTCAGGGGATATGCCTGTTCTTCCCTCACATCGGTCCCTCCTTTTAAAAGTAGGATTCAAGCTAATCTTGTTAGTGGCGGGAATTACCATATCAGAAGTTATAGGTTTCCTATACGAAAATGCATTTCTGATAGGTACTTCCCTCCACTCACACTTCCCCACCCTTTTTCCCCACAATCTTCTGGTGCTCGCGTCTTCTGCCAAACTTAGAAGTAATAGTTCAGTAGTGGTGCATAGAGGGAGTCACATGCATCACATGATAGTGGTGCTCTGCTATTAGTGGAGAGTTGATGCATGATGATTTGCATGAGAGACATGTTGGAACTTTAGATTCCAACAGAGGGATGTGGAAGGCTTGTGGCATGCATTTTGTAAAAGTTTGCATATAGGGGCAGCACAAAATTGAAAAAGCTAATCTGTAGGAAATACATTTTTGTATAGGAAAATTATAGTATATGTTATTCCTAGCAGAATTCTTTGATATAAACACACTTTACAAAAGGCCATTTACTTTTGTGTCCCCATCTATGATAAGATATTGCAAATTTAAAAGAAAGATATTTATAATTTTTTGTAAACTGAAAAAGACTGAAGTCTCAATAAATTTGAAGTTCCTTGATGAACATAGGCCATTTAGAGCGTCATACTACATAGGAAAACAGATGCAATACCAATTTTTTTCCACAAATTAGTGCAGTGTTACACAGTTTGTACTGTAACTGCACTAGAATCTAAAGAAAATATTGAAATATTTTGTTATGTTAAAATCACAACTAATAATCCTTTTACTGAGTGTATTAAAAATGGCAAAATTTTCAGTGCATCTTTTGTGTTTGTTATTTTAACTTGAATATAACTCTAACACCAATAATAGAAAGTCCACAATAGTTACATCTACTTATGTAGTTATACATCTCTCAAACTCTTTCCAGGATATCAGATTTATTTACTTAATTAACCTCATAGATAATTGGGTGTCAATTTGTTTATGCACACATCTTTATATTCAGTAAATGAGGTTTTGAAGATAGGTAAATTTGCAGCTAGATTTAGTATTCAAGGTTTGTTCTTATTGTTGTGTTATAATTTGAAATATAAAACAAATTTACTTGTATTAGGTAACAAATCCAATACTCTAATCACATGAATCCTGTAGTTTCAAGCTGTATCAGCACTCATCAGCCTGACAATGAAATTCCAGGTTATTATCTTACTTGGATGATATTATCTACCATTGATGAAGCTAAACAGATGCGAAAACTGAAGTAGCTCAAAACTGTAGTACTTAGCCAATCATAGTATGGGACTTGTTATCCAATATGAGTAAATACATTTCACATTTTTGAAGCATAGAAAACTCTTAGTTTCAGTGCATTTTCGTAAGAATAGGTTTTTATTTTTAGTATCAGAAATAAACAATCTTATAACACCAATTTCTTTAATTGGACTCTCAGTGTTTTGCTTTACAGCTCCTTCAGGAGCATTCCTCTTAAACATAAACTGCAACTGATAGTAAAAAGCTTCAAATTGAACCTATAGTGTGCATTTGACATATTAAGTAGTAAAGCTTATTGTTGAAATAATTAAATGTTACTTGTAGTAAAAAACATCCATGTTACAGATTGAAATAACAAATAATAAAATAATGATAATTATAGGAACATTTTAGAAAGACATAGAAATCATCAAGCCAAGAGTAGCTTACATCCAATAGAACAATTAGCCCTTAACCCTATTGCCAGGGTATCCTTTAATATGCATGGCACAAAGTTTTAGTGACTTACATCCAAAATTTTATTAAACTCCTTTTTGTTTATGTTATACCAATTAGTATAACATAAAATCTTAGCTAATAATCCATATTTGAATAGTATATAAGTTTTAAGTTCTTAATTCTCTAGGTATATATATTCTCTATTTTATCCACCACCTATTCAAAAAGTACAAAATTAAACGTAAATTACTCACTATAAAATCATCATTGGTCAGACAAACCAGAATATTTATAGCCTTCAATTTTGTTTGATTACAGAGCTATCAAATAGAAAATCATAATCCTCTTGCCACACCTACCTGTCACATCCTCTCTTTTCAGGATTTGTTAATAGTTCTCTTTTACGTGTAATTTTGTATTATCTATAACCAATAGAAATTCAAGGTTTTTCGTCTATCAATTGACATATTATATTACGTTGTTTTATGAATGGAGAATTGTCAAATTAACTGTTATTACAAGCTTCATTTCCATGGGGAAAATAACAAATGGCATGGATGGATTTGTAATGGCTCTTGTCACATAGTTAAAAAGCCAGGAAAATTGTGATGGTTAAGGGAAATTGTCTTTGGTGCATTATGTAATTAAATAATTATTTAGTGCATTACTGCTATTAGTATAAAAAAAGTTGGGTTAACTGTCATTGACAATCAAGAGCAAGAAAAAAGAAGATTGGGTAAGTACATTATTTCTTGTTTTTCATCATCATTCTTTATTATTATAAAAATAATTAAAATGTAAAAATAGGGATCTTTTTAGGTTAGTTAAGATTAAATTAGGTAAAATAAACAATAATAGAAGAAAAATGTTTCAGGAGGTATGCACACTAGCAGCTCATGGGTAATGTAATTCAATAGTGTAACATGAGCTGCAACATCCCCAACTTATTTACAACTTATAGCACGAATAGTAGCTAGACATTGTTCAAAGGGCAATAAAACAATAAAATGTAATTATAAATAGATGTATATTTTTACATGTTTAAAGCTAATTAGGATAAACGAATGTAGATTCATGTTACAATTTAAAGTCATTCTTGAAAGAAAAAAGGGGTAATTTAGATTTTGTTTTGATTTTTTTGGTGGTTACGAGGATGGTCAAATTGACCAACCTCATATAGAGTTAGGCTAGAGAAAATAACAGATAAAATATAGTTTTACTGAAACAAACACTTGAAATGTATTTAGGAGGTTTGAGATTTTTGAAATGAAAAAAAGTATTTTTAATCTTAACATGAAAATTCCTTTGCACGCAAACTTTGTCTAAACAAATACTCAGTATATTCATGGACAAGTTTTTATTTTAGTTTATTAACAATACTTTGCTAAAAAATATGATTTATTGTGTGTGAAAGACTTATAATGTTAAGTGAAAGACTGCCAAATTTTGTGAAGATATACACACTATATTGAAAGTTAAAAATATTAAATCTAAATATACTTTAATTCAGTACAAAGAGGTCACATGGTCAGTCAAATTTTCCGCTACCCATCTATACAGACAGAAGATGGCATCAATGCAGTATGTGAATTCATGTTGTTTCTCAAACCAATTAGAAAACTTCTTTTCCTTAACTTAAACTCCCATCATTCCAAAGGAAATCTTACATTTCATCCTTCGTAATGGATATTTTCATTTTGACAACAAACTATTTCCAAGCTACTCTTATTTATGTCATAATATTTATGCATGTTTTTCAAACAATAGCACTTGACAAGTGGCATCAAAATACCAACACCAGCCTTCATCTCCAGCTTAGATACGTCAATGACATGTTTGGACTCTGGAACCGTGGTCATCCTTCTTTAATCAAGCTTTTAGGCTTTCTTAAATTCCATAGACTCCAACATCCAATTCATCTTGAATCACTTGAATGGCAAGAGGCATATAGATTTTTCTTGTTACCTAAAGGATCAACATTGACAATAATAGACAATCTACCTTTTTTTCTCAAACCAATTAGAAAACTTCTTTTCCTTAACTTAAACTCCCATCATTCTAAAGCTTCCAAGAAAAGTGCAATTAGTGGAAAATTCAAAAGAATCAATTGCAACTGTATGAAAAAAACACTAATTGCTCTGAATTAAAATTACTCCTTTTGAGCAACGAATATCCACCTTTTTACATCAAACAAATTTTCAAACTTTTTTTTCATTAAATCCTTATAGTTTATATGTTATTTTCTCTACCCTATTCTCAAAATGGGATCGGTCAATTTGACCGACCTCATAACCACCAGCAAAAAGTCGAAATAAACCTAAATTAACCTTCTTTTCTTTCGAGTATGACTTCAGATTGTAAGCTGAAACTACATTTGTTTATCCTAAGTAGCTCTAAGTTCATAACTTTATACATCTATTTATAATTAAATTTTATTGTTTTATTGTCGTTTTTATTGCTCTTTGAACCGTGTCTAACTGCTATCCGCACCATTATAAGTTGTAAATCACTTGGGGAAGGTGCAGCTCACATTATGCTATCAAATTAAATTACCCATGAGCTGCTCGCATGCATGATTCATGAACAATTTTAATTATATTATTATTATTGCTTATTTTACCTTTTCTAGTCTTAAATAACTTAAAAAGATGCATACTTTTGATTTTAGTCACTTTTATAATAATAAATAAAGAATAAATATGAAAAACAAGAAATAAAGTACTTACCCCATCCTATTTTTTCTCACCCTCAATTGTCGAGTGGAGTTAAGCCTGATTTTTTTTATCAATTATAATAAAGCACTTAACACTTTTTATTTACTTAAATAATACACCAAAGAATATAGACTAATAACATGCAAGAAATAGACAAATTCACTTACTACTTTCTAACTATGAGACAAGAGCCCTTAGAAATTCATCCAAGCTGATTGTTAACTTTCTCACTGGAATGATGTTGCTATTCAGAGTGACATTGATGGTTATCTGTTTAGAACACAATGTTATACAATATGCCATTTGATAGATGAAAACTGTGACTTTCTATTGGTTATAGGTAATATATAATGAAACGTAAGAGAGAACTATCAACCAATTGTGAAAGAGAGGATGTGACAGGTGGGTGTGGCAGGAGGGGTCTGATTTTCTCCTTGATAGCTCTGTAACCAAACAATAATGAAGGCTATAAAAATTATGGTCTGTTTGAGCAATAATGATTTTATAGAGAGCATTTTACGTTTAATTTCGTACATTTTTGAAGGGTGATGGATAAAATAGAGATGATGACATGCTAAGACAAAATGTGTCGTGTGTGTTACACTAGTGGAAATTTAGCATTTTTTTTATATCTTTTCTTTTAGAGTTAAGAGCTTGAACTTGTATACTATTAAAATATGGATTATTAGCTAAGATTTTATGCTATTTTAATTGGTATAATGTAAACAAAAATTAGTTTAATAAAATTTTGAATGTAAGACACTAAAACCTTGTGTATGCACAGTAAAGGGTACTCGGGCCGATAGGGTTAATGCCTTGAAAGTTTCAGAATTGTTGAGTTGGAAAGAGTGGTCCACGAAAATGTGGTGGAATGTGGATTGGGAAGTATACAGATTTAAATCCTGCTGAAAATGTTGGAGCTTTTGTTCAACAATGCACAGAAGAAATGTTGGAAACTTTGTCTTAATGCGAGAGACACAAACATGAAACCTTGATTCATGTTCTCACTGATGTGCTCACAGAGACAGCCACAAAAATAAACATGTTTCTTGCATTGCTGAAATTTTTTGCAAATCGATTAAAACTCGTGCATGAAAACAGTGGTGGCCAAATCAAGCGATATTGATACTTGGAATTACTTTTTGATTGAATTAAAATCTTTATTTTGCAACACCCCTTACAACTCGTATTCAGAAACAAAACTTTAGATTATTTTAGGCCAATCTTGTTCTAAAAATTATATTGGTCAATTAGAACAGTTTTTTAAGGGTAGCAGGTGATCCATCTGAACACTTAGTTATTTTTGCATGTTTTATATTTAGTTTATTAAGGCAGAATAAAAACTAATTTTAATCATGAAGTTATATTTTTTTAATTGAACAATCATCTATATTACAGATAAATAATGGTTAACAGTACAGAATGCTGAAATGTACACTTTCTGTCCAGTTTCATAGATAAACTAAATTTTCACAGTTAGAGATATGGGTCTGAACTAATTAGTATATTACAAAAGTGTTTTTATTCTGCATTTAATAGTATACATTTTTTAAATTACAAACTACATTAGTAATGGGTGCTATTGTCTTGATTGGTCTGTTTAAGGATATTTTCAGATCAACAGAAGAGGTGAGAAAATCGTTTTTCAAAAAATTTGAACAAGCTTAAAATTTGAGGAGAATCAGAAGCTCCAAATTCTTTTGGTTTGAAATTATCTCCAGTTTACCAATCATCAGCTTTTTCAAATCCATAGTTGATGCTTGTTTCAGCTCTCTTAATTATTAAAGAGTTGTTATTTGTGATTACAGCATTGTGTTTTGTTGACACATCTTGTGCAGTGTTTGATGAATTACTGGGTTTTCTAGGAATGTGTTTGTATAGGTATACAACTCATCTAGAGATGTAACCTACGTATTCCTATGTACTGCAAGGAAATGAACATTTATCTTTCACAAACAACACTTTATTCTCAGGAATGACACCCTTAAAATGAAAGAAATTTCTTAATGTTAAAGCTGATTTAAATAAACATGATTTGAATCTAAGGATAACTTTTGCCTAGGATAAAAAACTAACTTATTGTGAATATAATCTTGCATACTACTGCTACAAATTTCGTTTTGGTTTTTGAGCACATATACCTTTTAATACTTTGAAGATAGTCAGCATGCTAAATATTTATCATATTAATATTGGTAAAACAGCCATTAAATGTATTAAGGTTAAAAACTTCATGTTACAACTTATTTCTTAATGTAACATAGAAAAACTGCCTACAATTCTGAAACTGTTATTTACAAAAGCTTTAACTAAATTCATGTTAGAGCTGGTGGGTCAAAATTGTAATGTGAACATACAGCTCAGAAAAAGTTGATATATGATGTACTTCAATTTCAAAATTACCTTGCTGATTATCATAGAGCTGGTAGACTTTATATGTAGGGATGGCCTAGGTACTCAGTAGGCATAATACAAATATGCATGCTAAAAAATCAACAGTGACAGAGTTTTACTTTAAAAGATGATTGTCACTCAATTTCATTTGTTTTTATACGTAACAAATCCCAAAACAAGGCAAGAAACTATTGCTAAGATACCAAATCAGAAAGTGAAAAACCCATCGTATTGTTCATCTTTCTTCTTATTGTTTCAGTCAGAATAACTCTACAACTACTTTATCATTAATGTCAGCTTAAATCTAAATCCACTCAATGTGTTTCTGGACAGTGCACAATTTCATCACTTAGTCATAGTAACTAGTAGTAATTAAAAGAAAAAAATCATAATTCTAATGTAAATGATGTCATCATTACCCCTTGAAGTTAGCTTTCTTACAGGAATCTGGTGTTCCTTTAAAAAGCTTAAGTACAGGGTGAAACCGGAATTACTAGCCAATAATAGGTGAACATTAGATGACTGTAGCATGTAGATACTCAGTGCTTTGCACACTGTACAATTGGAGTCTTAAGGGTGCCAACTCCTATATTTCATACGGAGTGAAGGAGTAAAAAAAAAAATATATACATATAATACAAAATGTTATCACACACATTCATAGAATACACTAACTTTCAATTAGGGGAAAAACATCACAAAATAAGTAACAAAATATGCTTTGTAAATATAAAATTAAGTAGGAAAAGCAATGTCAAAATGAATGAAAACAAGAATATAGGGATGATACAGCTATTCATAATCATCTCTACATGACTTTCAATATTAAAATTTAATGTTACACTGTAAAATGCATACTTGACTTTAATATTACTGCAGTTGGAAGTTATATATTCCTGACTGTTGGTATGCAGTTGTTTTATCATAATATCATGGTCATATTAGGGTAGTCATCATTGTATTGTAACTAAGAGCCTAGGACTTATGTTCAAGGAAAGCCAAGTTGAGTCAAAACATTTCTTGAATGTTACAGACTCTCGCTACAATGTTGGTCGAATTGACCCACCTCATAATCATTTTGTACTTGTGAATTTTACAAAATAACATTAAATTTTAATATTGAAAGTCATGTAGGGATGATCTGTGTATAGCTGTATCATACCTGTATTTTTGTTTGCATTCTTTTTGCCACTGCCATCCCTAAATCATTTTACATTTGCAAAATGTTTATTTCTTTTATCTAAAGTATCTAAGAAAAGTAGTCTAGATTGAATTATGTAACTGTAATTGTATGTTTTGATGTATACTGTTTAAATATTGAAATAATTTCTTAACAAGGTTCTGTGATTGAAAAATGGTGAATCTATCATCAAACTGTGACTATGAGTATCAATATTTGATACTTTTGGTCTTAGAGTGTGGTTTGCTTCAAAATTATAAACTGGTTATTCCTGTAAGATCATTAGTTTCAAATATTGGCATTTATATTTACAGTTTTTCAGATATTTAGTAAATTATTTCAGGAAAATAGAATTAATGAATTTTGCAGAATATGAAATTTCACGTAGAGTATCTGTATGCTAATATTCTACAGTAGGAAATTATTGAGTTGTATAAGAACTTTTCCTCCTTTGCCCCCTAATGGCTCAGTGGTAAGTCTGAAGGCTTATAATGATAAAAACAAAGTTTTGATACCCATGGTGGGCACAGCACAGATAGCCCATTCTGTAGCTTTTCACTTAACAACAAACAAACCTTCTGTAGTAAATTTAGTATCTAAACAGGTTTTTTGCAGTTAAGGATTATCATTTTGTGTTTAAAGGCTTAATATATGGTCAGTCTGATAGGGTCAGTATGGGATCAAACCATGTTCCATCTGTGGCTAATTTGTTCATAAGAAAAATCTCTAGTTTATTTCAAGCCACTTTTTTAAGGTGGAATGTTGATGACATATTCACCTCTGTTCAGTCACAAAACCATGTGAATGAATTCTTGCAGTATTTAAAGTGCAAACATCTAAATATAAAATTCACAAATGGGTCGAAGGAGAACCAGCAACTGCACATTCAGTAAACAAAGAATTAATAAACTTGTGTTTTAATAGTATTAGTGAGTATAAATGATTACATTTACAATATGTTTGAAAGAAATTAGTTTCTGTCATAGGCATAGTACATCCAGAGATACAGTTAAATGTGTATAATTTGAAAGCAAGAAATTTATTTTAGTTTAAGGATGTCATTCCTAAAAACAATAGTTTGGTTGCCATTTATATAGAGTTATGAGATTTTACTTTGCAAATGAACATTTACACCTTACCACTGAGTGATTTTCTATCTGTATGAAAAAACAACCAACCAAGCTGTTAAAAAACCTGTGAATTTGACAAGCATTGAATGGTACATTTACGAAAATGCAATGTTGCCATCACAAATGGATAAAAGGAGAAGCAGCAAGTGCCCATTCAATAAACTCGGTGGTTGATAGATTGAAGCCAGTTTTAAATCAACAGAATTCGGTACTTTCGCTTTTCTTTAAGTTGTAAACTTGTATAATTTTTAATAGTATAGAGGTATGTTTAATTTAGAAGCAAGTAAATTTTCTCCATTTGTGGTTTCAGAGACCAAATTGAGGTATTTATTTACTTAATATTTCTATTGAAAAACCTGTAATTTTTTCTTGTTAATATTGGATGTGACTTCTTTCAGATTGAAAATGAGGAGAATGTATTGGTATGCTTGAGGATAATTTTGGAGTTGCATAAACATTTCCGACCACAATTCAACCCAGAGGTAAGTTTGCTAAAACATGACTTATTGTCTGTTGAAAGCTCTTTACAATACAATATATCTTTAGTATGTTTATGAATATCATCTTTATAGTTCCTAATTGTTGCATATACCTTGAATATTTTTTTTGCCATGACCAGATATATTTTTCAGTTGAAGAAAAGGAAAGTTTGAATTAATGAACATTTAGTGCTTAAGTGACTATTACCAAGCAGGAAAGTTAACAAAAATAATTATTAGACAACCAAGGATAAGAGCTGAAAACAAAACCTGGCTAATATTATTGTTGGGATAGTTATTCTTCTGTATCAGTAAAAAATTTTATAAATTAAAAAAAAGTCATTTTTCATTTTAGTGTTAATATCTTTCATCTGTTGATACAACTTGTTACATGTTCTCCAATTTGAAGTTTTCTTTTTTCAAGAAAAATAGAAAGTCAGTAGTAAAGTGTTACATGCATATATTTATCCAATGGAAACTAATTTCTTATGTATTTTCCAGAAGTTTTAATAAATAAAATGAAAAAAATAAGCTGTTAAAAGAAAAATAAAACAAAAAGATGTGTTCAGTACACTTCAGATTTTGTCATTATTCGTTGTTTTAAAATGATCAAATTTAATTTAAGTAAGGGGAAAAGCAATTTCATAAATATATGGAAATTTCTCATTTCCATAAGCATAAATTCCATAAATTTCAATCTGAAATAGTCAAGTGATCCAGAAAAATTATAGAATATTGTTTTATATAAGATATCAGAAAAGTTATATACTGTTGTTTTATATAAGAGATTTGGTAAATATGGATAAAAATGAATAGAGCTGTGAAAATTAGATATATAGCTAATTCAGTTTTGTCTCTGTTTGTTAAGATAACATATATGAAAGAAAAACAATTTTATAACTCAATATCTTGTATTTTTCAGATTCAGCAGTTTTTTCAGTTTGTCAAAAATATCTACAAAGATCTACCCAACCACTTGAACAAGATATTTGAGCCAAAGCAGCAACAACGAGAGAAAGACTTGTCTGATGTAAACATTGAAAGGCTACTTTCAGAAACATTTACTACTACTAATATACAGACAGAGAAGAAGAATCCAGATGGTAGCATAGTGTCTGTAAGTATTTAATTTTTTTTCTTTTGTTTTTAATGAAAATCATGTAGGCTCTTGAGTTTTGTTTTCTTTATACTTGTTGTATTTAGTATAAAAACGTAATTTTACAAGTACTGCAACATAAACTAAGAAGAAGGTTATACTATAATTAAAATAACTGTTTGGTATTTTTAATTCCAGTGATGAATGAATTGCTTACTTTCATCAATTTTTCAAGTTAAAGACTTTCACCAGAAACCAGATCAAAGAGGATGTTCATTTACAGTGTACATTTTGTAACACTAAAATGCTTCTGAAATACACTTTCTAATGATATTTGTCTTTTTTGGTAGCTGAATGCATTAACATAAAATGAAGTTAAAGTTAAATAATCTTTAACCATATGTGGAAAGCATTAATGCATTGCACTAACACCCATTTCTGTGAAACTATACATAGCAATCTGTGAAATAATTCTGAACTTACTAAGTGTATCTTCATGAAATTTGGTAGGTTTTAGCAAAGATTACAAATATGCTGAACACAAAAATATGTCTAATTATTAAACTAGCATAATAAACCAATAAATCACCTTGATAGCATAGCTCAAGGTACAGTGAACAAAGTATCAAATTACATAATGCAAGAGCAACTTGCATGCATACCTTGCAGAGAAGTATTTGTATTTAATTTTAGCTTTCTTATCTAACCTAGTAAGTTTTTAATTTTACATTTTATTACTGTTGTTAAAAATGTATACCAGTAAATAAAAATATGCATAAAAACAAGAAACTTACCTCTTACTGTTGTTTATAGGCCTGTTTGGACTCAGTAACTAAAACTCCTTTTTCCATACTCCATTAGTTGTCCAAAAAAATATTTCATGTAGCTTTCAAGTGTGCATTTCAAAACATATTGTATATATTGTGAACCATGGTATCTGTCAGATCATTTGTTTATCACCCATTTGAAACTGTACATGCAGGGAAAGCTCAACATTCACTTTTGAAATGACGAGAGAACAGGCAAGGATATTGTTGATGCCAAATTTTATTTTACAACTGGAATGTTCTACACTAAATTATTAGAAATTAATCACACTATCATTCAAATTTCAAAATGTGACATAACTTAAAGAATAAAAATGTAGATTTACCGTATGTTATTGTTGAGCAGCTCTTACCATGACTGAAATGCTCAACAATTACTTTTCGCAGTGGGTGGTATAAGTAGCTCAAAGCTGCAGTTGAAAATTAGGGACAGCTGATGGTCCTACAAAGTTTAAGTGAACTTCATTGGCTGTATGAACATGAAATTCTTGAAAGCCCATAAATGGTTTATGCATGAGTTTCTCAAAAAATATTAAAGTGGTTTGTGTAAATTGATTCTCAGGTACTGTTGATTAAGTGATTAAAAGTTTTTACTAATCACAATTTATTATGTGTGAAGGAAGCATTGAATACCTTTTTTTCTCATTTGCAGTACAACATAATTCCCAAAGCTGTGTTGTCCTTGAAAGTTTTGGCAGAGTTACCAATCATTGTTGTTCTTATGTATCAGCTTTACAAGCAGAATGTTCATCAGGAGGTAGCAGAATTCATTCCATTAATTATGGTAACAATTACATTGCAACCACCACCTGACCTCAGGTAATTATTGTCGTAGTAGCTCTGTTATTATTATTATTACCCTGTAACTACTGCCTGACTTAAGTAATAACTTAGTGTTTTACAACATTATTACCTAACTTTAGGAGGGGGGGATCTTATTCAAACATGTAACCTTTTGAATGTGATTTGTGCAATTCTTGCTTATTATTGTATATTTTTTCTTCAGATACGTGATAAATTTTTAAAGTTTACAATTTGTTACTGTACACACAATATAGAAATTAACCTTATTTTAAAGGGACTACAGTGAGTATGGGTCAGTGTGGCTCAATAGCTTTGCATTTTGGATTCATAGTTAGATGGTTGCAAGTTCAAGGCTAGCCAGTGTTATGCTATTGTGTCCTTGAGCAAGACACTTTATCCCACTTGTTCCAGTCTACCCAGTTGTATGATGGGTACCAGCTCTTAGCTGGGGGTTAACCTGTGATGGACTGACATCACATCCAGGGGAGATGGATCTCCATTCTCATCCACTTATGCCATTTGAAATCAGAGTTTGAAAGCATTGGCTTTATGTGCCTTGCAAAGACATGGCAAGAATTTAACTTTTTTTAAAATAAAAGTAAGTATGTTTATGATATCTTCAGATATAGTTGCTATGAAATTGAAGACTGATATTAAATATGATTGTAAGTGGAATGGAATCACACTTTAATAATTCTGGTTATTTCTAATAACAATAGTGAATAAAATGGAAAAATGTAACCCTGAATGTTTGTATTAATTGATTGTCACTTCACTTTTTTAGGAATAGTATGGCTCTGAAAGAAGTAATAGTAGATTTTATGGCAGCACAGATCAAAACCCTGTCATTTCTTGCTTATATTGTGAAGATTTATCAGGTATGTTTAAACAAAACGAAATTTATGATGTAATGGCAGTATTAATGCTTCTTCACATTTGAAACATTCTAAATATTTTTAAGATCTAATTTGTAGACAATTCCAATAGCCATATTATCTGTTTCATTCAAGTAAAAAATATACAAATTTTTAATGGCAAGAAAATGCTATAATCACAGGACTAATGTAGTTAGTTATACTAACCCTCTTTGTTGAAATAAATTTTGCAATAAATATACACCATTAAAACAAATAGTATTTATCTTACTATTTGTAAAGCAAAAAACAAATGCAAAGAAACTTCTGCTTGTCTGATGTCTTTTTCTCAGGTGTATTATATTTTAATTTGTTGTCTAATTCTGTCATGCTTGAAGGTGGTAATGTCATGGCATGTTGGATCATTGAGTTATTGAATCTTCCTATTTTCCACCTTCCCTTTATTTTTGGGTCGTTGCTGATACTATTAGCAATCAGCTGTATATTGATAACCTTTTAGAGAGATTATCTAACTTCTCAACTTTTTTAACTCTCATATTTTTTTTAGACTTTCTTCATCAGAGTAATTATAAAGTATCAGTTGCTCTTGTTCTCTTAATTCTTTTAGGCAGGATCCAATATTTAACCTTGCAGTCTTCCTTAGCTGCAGTTCTTATGTATGCAACTTCTATTACTTCACGATTATAATGTAATTTTGATATTTTAGTCCAATGTGCTTTGTTACAAGCTACTTATATTTCCTCTATCCTCTTCTTCTTGTAGTCAATCCTTTCAAGAATACCAGAAAATAATGGTTGAACCCCTTGTCT
>NW_013666326.1:364181-375683 GCF_000517525.1 Limulus polyphemus | reverse complement strand
TATAGATTAGTTAAAGAAAAACATTAGGTTAGGTTACAAAGTAAGTTCTTAGAATAAGAAATAATAAACTAAAACCTAATAACACTAGTCTTACTTAAGTAAAGTGTCGTTGGTTAAGGGTTTTTATTCATTTCTCTTGTCTTCCCTCCTTCATATACTTTTCAGTAGACGTCTTCTTTTTGGACCCTACTGAGTGGCCAAATGTGAATGTAAGCAAGTGGGGTCTTTTTGACCTACTCACTGGCTCTCTTTGTTTCCAAAAAAAAAATCTCTCATTAGATTGTTTGGAGAGATGTCTCATATCCTTAATTATTCTTTCAGTTTGGTCTTAATGTTTCTTCTTCTTCCTTCCAGTCCATTTGTTTACAATTTTGAACTAAGATGTCAAAAAACCTCCTTTATAAAGGATAATTCAAAATCATTTATCATAATTTTTCAAGTTTTTACTCCCAACTCCTTGTGGTTCCTAAGAAATCAGGAAATTGAAGACCCTTTATGACTCGTCTTTTCCTGGAGGCACCTCATTTTCAAATAGCAAACTTGAGGCTGTTAAGGAACTTACTTTACCACAACCTTATGGATGATAATGGTGAATATACAGAATGCTTTTCATTGTATCACTGTTCATTTGTCTTTTTTTGCAATGGGAAGGATAATTTGTTAGCTCACTTCCCTTCTCTTTGGTCCATACATTTTCTTTTAACTCTTCCAACACGGGGTCGGTCAATTTGACCACGTCACGTGACCTCCTGTACTCGTTTAAAATTGACATAAATTTAATACTTATAACTCTCTATATATTGGGTATATCTTCATGAAATTTGGCAGTCTTTCAGTTAATATTACAAGTCTTTCACATACAAAAGTCATATTTCTTAGTGAAGTACTTTTAATAAAATAAAATAAAGTTTTGTCCGTGTGCAAAGCAATTTTCATGTTAAGATTAAAAATACTTTTCGTCATCTCAAAAATCTCAAATTTCCTTTTTGTAATCCCTAAAACCCCCTAAATGCATTTCAAAGTTTTTTTTCCACTAAATCCTTATAGTTTATATTATATAGTTTTGGCAGTTCCTTGGGCTCCGTATCATCTCCTCCCACTCCTCAGTGGATAGGTAGTTGATTATGGTTCATTCTATCTATTTCACTGTCATTGGCTATATCATCTTGCAAAGGGGAACCTAATCCAAATCTCTGTTTTTTGTAACTCTGCTTCTTCTTTACTGGGCTCATGATCACTACAAGGCGATCTTAGTGTGCCATGTTCCCAGTGTCATGAATCTGGTGGCTGATCACTTATATTGACCCTACCAGGTTCTCTCATCGAAGTGGTACATTTCTTGACGGGTATTTTGGTGGGAGGATTTTGTACAACCAACATAAACAAAAATTTATAGATCATGAGTACCAATTCAGCAAGAAGAAGGCTATTGTTGTTATACTTATTGCAGTACCAATTCAGGATCCAAGGTGCTTCCACCGGGTGTTTTTTGCCCTGATAGACAGCACTTGACATAACAGGTCATATCCCAAAGTGCTTCCCTCATATGTTTACTGCCCGGATGGGCCTCACTTGGCAATATCTTAAGTATCCAAAATGCTTCCCCCTGGATTTGCAAGATCCTATTGATTCTATATATCATGCAAGGAGCTTCCACTGGATGTTTTCTGCCTAGAAGGACTGCACTTAACATAATCCATTGTATTGCAAGGCTTTCCTTTGAATGTTTTTTAACAGGCAGACCACACTTGGTAATAATATTATGTATCCAAGGTGCTTTCCCTGAATGTTTTTGCCTGGGTGGACTGCACTTATTGATCTCAAAATCTTATTCAAGGAGCTTCCACTGTTATTTTTGCCTGGGCAGACCGCACCTATTGATCTCAAAATCTTATGCAAGGAGCTTCCACTGTTGTTTTTGCCCTGTGGACCACAATTGGCATAACACACTGTGTCCTAAGTTGCTTCCCCTGGATGATTTCTGCCTGGGCAGACTGCACTTGGTTTATTCACTTATGGTCTTTCAGTCCCAGCTACTTATAATCATTTTGTGTTTTTCAGGCACTTTATTATGGCTAACTATCAAAACTATGTCTTGCTACTCATGTGGACAGAATATCACATGTATGTTGACAGTGAAAGGGTTCAAACAACCCACATTAGCACTGTTTTATCTTAGACGTTTTTTTCTTGTCATGTTACGTATATCCAAGGTGCTTCTCTTGGATGTTGTTGCCTGGATGGACTACATTTGTTGATCATACAGTTTCTTCTACAAGTTGCTTCCACTGGATGTTTTCTGCCTGGATGGACAACACTTGTTGTGCCTATGATGTTACCAAAGGCATTGCCCTTGGCACATACTTATGTGAGCCAGTTGTCTCTTATTTAATACATTAGTGCATGCCAATTCAGTTTTTCCAGTAATGGGGTTCTGATTTTAATTACTGGGCGAAGAGCATACCTGTTCCAGAAGTAGTGATATACCCCTCAGGTATGCTTTCCCTTAATGATTTTGCACACCATGAGTACAAACTTTTAGCAATGCTTATAAGGCAGACTAGGATTGAGATAACTCTGGGTGAGGTAGGTAAATACCTATCAGAAATACATTTTCAGTGACAGAGTTTGTAAAATTTATATTAAAAATATCTTAATCTGAACCTTTCACTTATACAGTGGGCTGAGTATGTTATATTAAAATGATTTTAAATAAACAAGTTAGTTACAACCTATATAAACTCACAGTGGGATGGAATGTATCAGAACTACATTTTAATGTTATTTGTCATTTCATGGGTTTGTAATACCACCAAACATTGATTGCTTTTAAGAAGGGTATGTAACAGCAATTTCAAATATATTCATATGCTTGGATCAAAATGATGGGTGCATATTGAGAATTTAGAATTTCTTAATGGCATTGGAATATGGATCTACTTAGGGAATCAAGACCATCCAGAAAGATATGCAACAAATCATACCCAAGTAATTGTGTTATTAGACAATATTCAAGACCACCTGTAATTCATGTACACACAATAGAATCTGGAAAACCAGAAGTGGAGAATACAATTTAATTTAACTCATCAAGTTTGTTTTGAAAACAAATAAGAAATAAAAATTTGTAACTGAAAAGTGTATAAGATTTAAACTACGATCACAAGTTTTAATATCAGCAGGTTGATTTAATTTCAAATTATAACTTAGATATTTATTTAGTATTCCCTTTCTTATTGCCAAAGTAATTTCTTGTAAAAATTTGCAAGCTAAATATCTATATAAAGGTTTCTCTTGTATTATAAATAATAAGTTTTTACTCAGCATTTTCTAATACTGATATTATTATTATACAAAATAGTTTGACATACCTTTCAGGATATTGTGAATGCTCATGCTGGAGAATTAGCACAAGGTCTACTTGGGTTATTGACTATATGTCCCCATGAAGTAGCACATCTTAGGAAAGAACTTCTGATTGCTGCACGGCACATTTTAGCTACAGAACTTCGAAACAGTGAGTTGGGAAAAAATAATGTTTCTTGTAGAATTTTTTCTAATTGCAATTTGTATTTTTTAATGATGATACATAAACTTCAATATTTTTTCCTGTACAGTGTGTGTGTGTGTGTGTATGTATGTGTATATATATACACACTTAGTGAACTTTGCTGACTTATATGAAGAATAAAAAATATTAATATTGACAAATTTTATTTTTTAATGTTTATCTTTAACATCAAAGTTAAAACTGGAAATTAAGAAAAATGGATTCAATCCGTGCATCCCACTTTATTGAAACTAAACACTAATTTGATCCAACAAAAAATGCAAAATTTTATTTATCTGTGAAAAAAGTAAAAAAAAACAACTTAGAATTAAATAGAAGCCTAAAAACAAATCCAGAAAAAAGTTCTAAAACAACTTAAGCTCCTTCTCACCCCACTTGTTTCAAGGTGAATGTCAAGGTTATTTCTGGTTTCTTGGTTAAACATATATAAACCTGTTTACAAACCATTTCAGTCTGTACCTGATGATGCCTTTATATGTGAAACCATGATTGTTAATAAATGAAATATTTGTGAAATGTACAGTTGTCTTTGTTTTTTCCTCAATTCTGTAACAGTGAATATTTATTGACATTTAGAGATGAATTTCCATGTTTGTTTTATAAAGTCTCACTGATGTCATGATCTTTAAAGGAAAATATTATGATAAAAAACATTTTTTGACAGAATTTGTCAGCTGCATAGAAAAGTTATTTGACGAAAATACATTGATTGGAACTGGGTGGACAGCTCATGAATCATTAAGGTAGGACATGGCAAGCTTTAATAAGTAGTGCTCTGAACAGTGTAACTTAATTAAATGTACAAATCATAACAAATTTTCTATACATGCTTTTTTTATATTTAATATACAAAAAAGTACATTTAAAAAGCAAATGTATGTAAAGATGTCCAGCAATTTTAGTCTGGTTAACAGTTTACTAAAAGTACCCCTCCACCCCCCATGTGCTGTATGTGAGAGAATATTGCACCCAAAAAATTAATGTGTTAATAGGTTAATATTCATTTGCAGCTAGCAGATCATCCTTGAAAAGCTTGGATAGACAATCCATTCCATCCCACCCCACACTTAGACCTGACCTAGTTACTTCCGTCACATTAGTTTCATAAATATGGCTTGTGTGAACAGTACTTCTAGACAACTGATATTTGCTCAGCAACTGAATACAATTGGATTTATAATATAACCTCATATTTTATCAAATTACTATGATGAAACTTATGGAATGATCAATGTACTGCATCATACTTAGCAAGGAATATCTTGAGAATTGATGTCTGGTTTTCTACATCCCCAATATTATTGTTGTTCATTTGTTATGTTTTAACACAATTACTATGCAGAAAATAAAATATTGTTTCTTTTTGAGAACTTTTTATTCATATTTTTGTTGTGATCAGTATTTTTTATATACAAAAGTTAGTTAAGTTAGCTGCACATTTTTGTGTTGTTTGGTGCAATGGAACTGCAGCTCCTGAGAAAAAGAGGGGAAAAAAAGAAAACTTTTCTTATTAATATTGAATAAAATTATTGCTGTAACTATTGTATGTAAATATTTTAAATCCACTTGATGTGTTTGTGTATGTATATTGAAAATTTATCAAAGATACCAAATATAATAAATAATAAGCACAATTTCTTGTTGCATTTCTTATGCTCTGTTTGGAACACCAGTTAAAAAGTTTGAACAAAAGGCTGTTGCAATCTTTTTTATCCTAATTCTTAAATATTGCTATATTCAAAGATACCAAATATAATAAATAATAAGCACAATTTTCAGTTTTATCTGTTTAATATAATGCTTCTTTCAGTGTTTCAATACAATTTCTTGTTGCATTCCTTATGCTCTGTTTGGAACACCAGTTAAAAAGTTTGAACAAAAGGCTGTTGCAATCTTTTTTATCCTAATTCTTTAATATTGCTATATTCCCTTCTTGTCGTCTATCATTAAATATATGATTTGTTGAGATGAAGATTAAGAAATAATAATAGTTAGCTTAGTATGTAAATATGAACCATTAAGTGGTTTGGAAGAAAATCAGTACCTTATGATGGCTTTAGTATTGAAGTTTATCAATCAAGTTCCATTGAAATAGGTTTGAGAGAATTTTCCCACAAATTTTATTGAATGTTAAACATATCTTCTCTCTATGTCTTGACTTTAAAATTCATAAAAAATGAAGTTTGCAAGTTACTGTACATGCTTTAATTTATTCCATCAGTTTCAAGATCTTAATCTTTCATTGCTAAAGCATGGAGGCTCTTTCTTTGAACAGATTGCAATTGTCTGTTGTATTTGAAAAAGTGCAGTGCTTGACATCAGTATGTAACTACTTAAAATAAGATTTATAAGAGTATAAATATGAATACGTGTTTCCATTATGTAGTATTTAAAGTATATTTGTATGTTCATAAGACTTCTTAATTTCTCTTGCCTCTTCCTTTGATTAATAGGTCTCTAGCATATAGTACTTTAGCAGATCTTGTCCATCATGTACGACAGCATTTACCAATGAAAGAATTGGCCATTGCTGTAAATGTGTTCTCTAAAAATGTCCATGATGATTCCCTAACAACAAGTATCCAGACTATGTCCTGCAAGCTACTTCTGAACTTAGTAGAATGCATCTGTAAAAAGTCTGAAAATGGAAATGTAAGAGTATTTTGTGTGACATGTGTTTATTTGAAATGTTTGTAGTAATACGTACATTTTAGAGAATTGTCTGGAAGAGAAATTTGTAATCTCATTCTTTTTCTGATGAAGATTTTAACTGGTGCTATCTAATCACATTTTTTTTAATGTAAATAAATTAAAGTGTTTGAGGCTTAGTTCTTTAGAATTTTTATAGATTACTAAAAATCCAAGATTATCACACATGTAACCAATTTTTGAACAAATTGTGATTTGAAGACAGTTGCACATGCAGTCTGTAGGGGCATAGTGTGTGTGGGTCAAAAGACAATTCCAATAACTTAAAATGTCTAAAAAGTCCACTATTTTCTTATTTTTTTTGAAGAAAAAACACTTTACTTTCATGTAAATCACTTATATACTTTATTTTGAAGAAAAAATCCAAATTTTTTTTAGAAAAAGACACCCCACTACAGTGCTGGCAACTCCCCTGATTTGATATATATGTATGTGTGTAATTTGATACATTCATGATAACATTTTGACAAGTTAGTAATTGAATTTTTCGAACATTCTTTCCCAGTTTATAAAACTTAAACTATGTTATGTGTGTAATTATAGTTACTTGGAATCACTGTAGATCAGGTGATATCTTTTCTCAAAATATTCTAATTTTATCAACTGCACGAAAACAATTGATGATTTTTACCAGAGAAATGTGAACTTTATGACAATTACACATAGGAGAGTTACAGTTGATCAATGCTAGTTGTTACTAATAACTCACTGTTATGCACCTGACTTTCATAAGGTTTCTTTGTGGGATTGGTATATGAGTCACAGGCTTTAGAACATGATACAAGTTTCAGAATTTGAGAAACAATTTACCGAAGTTCACTTTTTCTTTTTAAATTAAAGCCTTTATTTAACTAACTAAAAGTTTCAGCTAGGTCTACTTTGTGTTTTAATTTCTTTACTTAATTTTGTAGAGCCTTAATCTTTAAATTTGATTTATGCTTAAACTTTAGCCTAATTTATGAATCCTAAATTATTTTAGCTTAATGCTAAAACAGTAACTCAGTATTCTAACAATCACATTGATATGTTTAAAAAAGCTACTCAAACTGTACTGTTGTCAGTTGTCCTGATGATACTAAATTATGTAGTTATATGGTTGATAATGACTTATCTCATATATGTTTGTAACTTTTTCTGTTAAACAAGAAGAAAAGTGCTGGCTTAAGGAGTGTGTAGTTCAGTGTAACAGTGCCTCACAGTTAAACTTGTAACACCATAATTCAACAAATATAATAGAACAGTACTGTTTATTTTAAACTTGAAACAACAAACAATTTACAAAACAAAAAAATGTGATATGTTTCTTCACAATATGATAATATAATTTTGAAACATTTTCCAGGGTCGTGATCTTCTGATGAGAATGTTGGAAGTATTTGTTCTGAAATTTAAAACTATTGCTAAACAACAGCTTCCGGTTTTAATACAAAAATGGTAAGTTACTCTAATGATGTGAAAGATATGTTTAATTGTGTTTGATGTGAAATTGTCATGTAAGTTTTGATCAGTAATTTCTGCTCAGTGGCTACTGTCGTGATATACATATCTTACATTTCAAATTTTAGGTTTAAAAATTTGTTGACTATACTGACATGCAGTTTACATATTAAAAAAGTGCCTTCTGAAAAATAAATTTCATTTATAAAGTGTAGTTAAAAACTATAAATGTCTGTGCACTTTAAAATGTATTCAAACTCTTAACCCTTTCACGACGGGCTCAGTATAAAATACACGAGTTTGAATACACATTTGCATATGTTAAATATTTATATAACTTTTAATGCAGTATGCGTATCTTCACAAAATTTGGTAGACTTTTAGTAGATATTACAAGTCTTTTGTACACAAAATAATATAATTTATTTTTAATGAAGTATTATTACTAAAGATTTGTTTGTGAACATATCGAGCCTATTTTATTACTAGTCTGAGTGGGAAGTGATTTTCAGCTTATGATTAATAAAACTATTCTTTGTCCCCAAAATCACAAATATCATTTGTGTAATCTCTAAAACTTCCTAAATATTAGAACATCAATGTTGTGTTTTGGAACACTTTCATTAACCATTCTTCAAAAAATGTACATCACATATAATAGTTAAACGAACTGCCTAAATGTCATGTTAGTGTAGCCTATATAACGTGTAAAGTTTATTATACTCTAATCTATTATTGTGATGGCACACGATGAAACACACAGTTGGCATGTAATGCTGTTTTAATACAAGAAGGGAAATAATGCCTCTGTAGCCACAAAGAATATCAGAGAAGTTTATGGAAATGTTTTGAACATTCATAAGTGTCAACGATGGTTCAACAAATTTTGTTTAGGTGTCTTTAGCCTTAGAAACTGTGATGGCATGGGCTAACATGTTGGAATTGATATTGATGCTCTGAAGATGCTTATTGAGTCTAATCCATGGCGACACATTCGTGAAATGGCCCTGAACGATGGTTCAACAAATTTTGTTTAGGTGTCTTTAGCCTTAGAAACTGTGATGGCATGGGCTAACATGTTGCAATTGATATTGATGCTCTGAAGATGCTTATTGAGTCTAATCCATGGCGACACATTCGTGAAATGGCCCTGAAATTGTATGTCTCTCATGAAACAATATGTAAACATCTAAGGAATATGGGAAAACTCCATAAATAAGGTGTTTGTTTGCTTCATGAACTCTTCGATGATCATCGTTTCCAACGTGTCTCGTCTCTTCTGGCCCATAATGCATGTGAACCATTTTTGGACAGTGATGAAAAATGGATTCTCTATGCGAATATTAGACACCAAAAACAATGGCTCAATCGTAGACAAAAACCACTTTTGGCCCCAAAACCTGGACTCCATCCGCAAAAAGTGATGCTTTGAATTTGGTGGGACATCAGAAGAGTAATTCATTTTGAATCCACAGCGAACTGTCAGTGCAGAGATATACAGTCAGCAACTGGAAGGTTTATATCAAACCCTTCATCAGAAATGCCCTTCACTCATTAATTGGAAAGGTGTTCTTCTCCACGACAGTCCATGTGCACAGGTGGCATGTTTGATGCAACACAAGATTATGGAGTTGGGTTGGGAAGTACTCCCCACCCACCATATTCTCCAGATATGGCACCATCAGATTACCATCTTTTTCATTTGCAGCAACAACATCTTAATGGGAAAAACGTTTGCAAATGTGGAAGGTGTTAAAAAGAACATCAACATGTTTTTTGCTTCAAAGTCAAATGATTTCTTTAATCAGGGTATTAACAACCTGATTGTTAGATGGTAAAGCAATCGATAAGAATGGAGAGTGTTTCATTTAATAAATGTTTTGTTTTGTCATATAAGTTGTTTTGGTTTTTTGTCTAAAAAAAGCGACATTAATTTCTTGATGACCTAATACATTTCAAATGTTTGTTTTCAGTAAAACTTTATATTTTATCTGTTATTTCCTCTACCCTACTTCTATACAATTTGACCAACCTCGTAACAACCAAAAACAAAAAAAAGAAAGAAATCTAAATTACCGTTTTTTTCTTTTTAGAAGACTTCAAATTGTAACATGAAATTACATTCATTTATCCTAAGTAGCTTTAAACTCGTAACAGTATACATTTATTTACACTTAAATTTTATTGTTTTATTGCTCTGTAATTGCCCTTTAAACATCTAACTACTACTATTCATCTATTATAAGTTTTATATCACTTGGGAAACGTGGAGTTGATGTTACGCTATTGAATTACATTACCCATGAGCTAATCTGAGTCCAAGCTGTTTGCATGCATGCCTTGTGAAACATTTTTATTATATTAATATTATTTTACCTAATCTAACCTTAACTAATCTAAAGAGATCCCTATTTTAACATTTTAGTTACTTTTATAATAATAAATAAAGAATAAACATGAAAAACAAGAAATATAGTACTTACCCGGGTTCTTTTTTTTTTTTTTTTTGCTGTCGACTGATAATGACACTTAACCTTAATTTTTTCTACTAATGGTAATAATGCACTAAATAATTTTTATCTAATTAACATAAACTAATAACATGCAAAAAGGAGATAATTTCCCCTAACTATAACAATTTTTCTGGCTTTCCAACTATGCGACAAGAACCTTTACAAGTTCATCCAAGCTAGTCATTATTTTCCCATGAGAATGAAGCTTGTACTAACTGAGAAACTGATAATTCTTTGTTCAGAAAAAAATGTAATATAATACATCATTTGATAGATGAAAACCTTGGCTTTATATTGGTTATACATAATATAGAATTAAATGTAAGAGAGAACTATTAATAAATCCTGAAAGAGAGAATGTGACAGGTGGGTGTGGCAAGAGGGGTCTGATTTTCTCCTTGATAGCTCTGTAACCAAACAATATTGAAGGCTGTATAAATTATGGTCTGTTTGAGCAATAACGATTTTATAGAGAGCATTTTACGTTTAATTTTGTACATTTTTGAGGGATGATGACATGCTAAGTCAAAATGTGTCCTGTGTGTTAGACTAGTGGAAATTTAGGATTTTTTTATGTATTTCCTTTTAGAATTAAGAATTTAAAACTTGTATACTATTAAAATATGGATTATTAGCTAATATTTTATGTTATTCCAATTGGTATAACATAAACAGAAAGTAGTTTAATAAAATTTTGAATGTAAGACACTAAAATCTTGTGTCATGCGCCATAAAGGATACCCGGGCTGAAAAAAAAATCCTCAATTTCTCATGGTATGAGATTTGTGACATATACTCTCTTGGTATCTCCTCTTTTCTAATTTATTTACCACCTCTCCAAGAAGTACAAAAGTTAACCTCAACTACTTATTATAATGTTGCCTTCACATAGGCAAAGCATAATTTGTATAGCCTTCAATCTTATTTAGTTACACAGCTATAAACTAGAAAATCAGATCCCTCTTGCAATAACCACCTGTCACATCCTCTGTTTCAGAAATTGTCAGTATTTTTCTCTGATATATAATACTATATTATATATAGCCAATAGAAAACCAAAGATTTAATTTATCAAATGAAGTATTATACTACATAGGCCCAGCATGGCCAGGTGGTTAGGGTGCTTGACTCACAGTCTGAGTGTCACGGTTTTTCTAATCCTCGTCCCACCAAATATGCTTGCCCTTTCAGCCGTGGGGGCATTATAAAGTGATGGTCAATCCCACTATTTGTTGGTAAAACAGTAGCCCCAAGAGTTAGCGGTGGGTGGTT
>NW_013666326.1:343113-363956 GCF_000517525.1 Limulus polyphemus | reverse complement strand
TGTCTTACACTGCTAAATTAGGGATGGCTAGCGCAGATAGCCCTTGTGTAGCTTTGCACAATATTCAAAAACAAACAATTTTACTACATTGTTTTCTGTACAGAGAATTGTCTATTTCACTTCCAGTTTAAACTGTTCCCAAGGGAAACACATTAACGAGCTTAGCTGAGCTTTTAATGGCTCTTGTCTCATAGTTATAAAACCAAACAAATTGTGATAATTACAGAAACATTATCTGCTTTTTGCATGTCATTATTCTGTGTTTTTTGATGCATTATGTAATTGAATAAAAAATAACTTAGTGCAATAATACCATGACTATAAAATACTAGGGTTAAGTTTCATCAATAGTTGACAGCAAAAAGAAGATCTGGGTAAGTACTTTATTTCTTGTTTTTTTTTGTGTATTCTTTATGTATTATTATAAAAGTAATTGAAATGTACAAATGGGAAAATTTTTTAGATTAGATTAGGTAAAATAAATTAATAATAAACTTTTTTCATGAGGTGCGCTTGCGAGCAACTCATGAGTAGACTATGCATTATCTAATTTGGTCGGGTAATGTGAGATATATATTCGCCAAATTATTTACAATATGAGTAGTTGTGAATATTAGTTAGACATAATTCAAAGAGTAATAAAACAATAAAAGTTAAGTACAAACAGATTACTACTATTATGAGTTTAAAGCTATTTAGGATACACAAATGTAGTTTCATATTATAATTTGAAGACTTTCTAGAAAGAAAAAGGGTAATTTACATTTATTTTGATTTGTTTTTGGTGGTTATGACGTTGGTTACATTGACCAACCTTGTATAGAGAAAATATTAGATAAAATATAAGGTTTCAGAGGTTATGCAAATGAATTCTAAGAGGAAGAAAAGTATTTTGAATCTTAACATGAAAATCACTTTACACTTGGACTAGTGAAAAAAAAAAAAGACTTAATATGTTCAAGGACAAATGTTTAATAAAAATACTTCACTAAAATAATCTGATTTTTTTGTATATAAAAGATTTGTAATGTTTGGTGAAAGTCTGTGAAAAGTGGTCACATGGTCAGTCAGTTCAATCGAGCCCGTGTTGAGAGAGAGTAAAAACAAAATAAAGATTATTATTCACATTTTAATGAATGGTCTATGAGGAACTGTAAGAATTTTGGTTTCAGAACCACTGATTTAAAGATATATTCTATTTTTACCAATTTTGTTTTTAGCCATAAACAGCCACAACAACAAACTTCAACATCTTCAATGGCTCCTGTAACTCCAGTAACCCCTGGTGCAACCCATGTTCCTTTATCTGGTGCATCTGCAACATCTAGTGTTATTTCAGGTGTGCAGATGGATATTAAGCAAGAAGGAAAAGAAGATACTCGATGTCCACCTGTACAACTATCAAGCCTTTCTGATAATAAAGAAGAAAAGGTGAAGAATCTGATATAAATGAATAAGAATTTTTAGATTTACTAATATTGTTTATCGTATTTATAGATTTTTTTGCAATTTCATCTATTGATAGAAATTTCGATCTTTTAACACACTCATCACAGACAAGTCAAATTGTACATGTCAGAACTTTTTAAAAAGTTGCATTCAAAATTTAAATAAACTACTTTATTATCATTGTACGCGAATAAACTTGGCATCAAAGTGTTGTTACTAAAACAAAGTTTAATATTATATAAGATTTAATTTTTTAATTTCAAAAGGAAATGTTTTAATGAATTTTCAATCTCCCCTTGTCTGTGTAATGTGACATTTGTTTGCTCTAACATGCCCATTTAATATTTTTACATCACCCCTAATATTTATAACTTTTAATCTTCTTTATAAATCAGAAAGTAAATTCCACTTGGCATACCCTTCTATTAAATTTTTATTTTATTTAAGTTTTAAGTTCTTACTTTTATAAGGAAATATTTAAACCTATCCTCAGTCTCCTCTCATATGAAAATTGTGGCATTTGCTCTCTGTCTTCCCCCTTCTCTAATTTATTTTCCATCCCTCGAAGAAGTATGGAAGTTAACGAAAATTACTCATTATGATATATATATATTACTCAGGCAAAGCATAATTTTTATAGCCATCAATCGTATTTGTTCAGGGAGCCATAAACTGGAAAATCAGACCCACTTACTATGCCCACCTGCCATATCCTCTCTTTCACAAATTGTTAGAAGTTCTCTCTGACATTTTATACTATATTAGTTATAACCAATGGAAGATCAAAGTTTAAATCTATCAAATAACATATTAAGTTATGTTATTTTCTGTACAAGGCACTGTCTATTTTCTCGTTTAGTTTTGAATTTGTTCTCATGGGAATCACATTGACGAAATAAGATGCATTTTTAAAGACTCTTATTGCAGTTAGAAAACTAGAAAAATTATGATCGTTATAGGACATTCTTTGCTTTTTTGTGTATTATTGTTCTGTGTCCTCAGATGGATTATTTAATTAAATAAAAAGTATCTAGTTTAGTAGTACAAAAAAGTAGGTTTAAGTATTACTGACAGTCAACAGCAAAAAAAAAGAAGACCTAAGTAAGTACTTTATTTCTTATTTCCATCAGTATTCTTTATTATTATAAAAATAACTAAAATATAAAAATTAGAAAATTAGGTTAGATAAGGTTAAATTACATAAGATAAATTAAAAGTAATAATGAAAATTCTTCATGAGGTATGCTTTTGAACAGTTCATTATTTATATATTTTGATACAGTAACGTGAGCTACACATTGATTGAGTGATTTACAACTTGTGTGATGGGATTATTAGTTAAGATAGAGTTCATAGGATAATAAAACAAATTTAAGTAGAAACAGTGTATACTGTTATGAGCTTTAATCTATTAAAGATAAACAGTTATACTTTCCTGTTACAATCTGCAGTCATTCTAGAATGAAAAAAAGATAACTTAGATTTATTTCCTATTTCTTTATGTTGGTTATGAGGCTGGTCAAATTGACCAAATGTATATAGAGTTAGGGTAGAAAAAATAACATATAAAATATAAAGTTTTACTGAAATAGAATGTTTGATATTTATTTAGTAGATTTTAGATATTACACAAGTGAAATTTGTCAATTTTCAGATGAAGAAAAGTATTTTTAATCTTAACATGAAAATCACTTTGTACTCAGAGCTGTGAACACTTTGAATCCATATTTACAGATATTTTTGGTCAAAATGCTTCATATAAAAATCTTGTTTTTGTATACAAAAGCCTTGTAATGTTTATTGAAAGCTTGTGTAATTTTGTGAAGATACACAAAACATATTAAAAGTTATTGTATGGTAACATTAAAGGTCAGTTTGGGGTCATGAACTTGTTCGAATTGACCAAGGCCTTAGTGAGAGAGTTAAACTTTTAATTATATGCAGTCATACCATATTAACAATTATTTAATGAAATTAATATGAATTTATGATTTCAAGCAAAATGTTTTTGATTAACCACTAATTTACTTGAATTGTATTGGAAAAAGATGTTCTGTAATTTTGGAGCTTTATTATTATATGAATAAAAAGGAAGAATGTTTGTGAAATGTTTTAAATTATGTTTGATATGAATATAAAGTTATGAAAAATGATAAGTTTGTATTTGTTAACATTATTTTTAAGTGTAAAATGTCAAGGATGGGCTATGATCAGTTCTGTTTTTTTTTATGGGGTTTGAATATTCATTTGTTTTATTATTTAAGCTGCATCAATATTTAGTTAATATGTGTTTTATTAACAGCCAAAGTTTGGGTTTTCTGCATCACAAACAAGTAACCTTTCTGTAGCTGACTGCAGGAGTTTGGTAAAAACACTAGTATGTGGAGTTAAGACTATCACCTGGGGAATCAGTACTTGTAAGATATCAGGAGGTAATATTGAATATATTTGCTGATATTCATAAAATATACTTTGTCAGTTTTTAATTTTACTGTAACATAAATGACCTTAAAATTAGCTTTAGAAAATCATCAACTTATAATTTTTGATTAATGTGCATTTTATTGAACCATGATGATATCTTACCAAAAACATGTGTTAGAGTACATGATTATATTATAATGTTATTTTAAATCTCTCAACACAGATTCGATCGATTTGACCAATCGCATCACCTCTTTGTACTCGTTTAAAGTCTTTATAGTTTTTATACTACTAACTTTTAATATAGTATGTATATCTTCACAAAACTTGGCACACTTTCAGTAAACACTACAAGTCTTTCACATGCAAAAAATCATATTTTTCAGTGAAGTATTTTTAATAAACTAAAAACAGATTTATCTGTGAATATATTGAGTATATATTTTACTAGACCATGTGCAAACTGATTTTCATATTAAGATTACAAATACTTTTCTTCATCTCAAAAATCTCAAATTTCATTTGCTTAATATATAAGTGCCCTGGTGGAATAGTGGTAAGTGTTCTATTCCCCTCGGTGGACATAGCAGATAGACCGATGTGGCTTTGCTATAATAAAACACACACACTTAATCTCAAACCTCCTAACAACATTTCAAATGTTTGTTTTCAGTAATATTTTGTATTTTATCTGTTATTTTCTCTACCCTGACTAGACAAGGGTTGATCAATTTGACTGACCTCATAACCACCAAAAAAATTAAATAAATATGAATTACCCTTTTTTCTTTCTAGAATGACTTCAAATTGTAAGATGAAACTACATTCGTTTATCCTAAGTAGCTTTAAACTTGTAACCACATATATCTATTTATAGTTAAATTTTATTGTTTTATTACCCTTTGAACCATGTCTAACTACTACTTGTGCCATTATAAGTTGTCAATCACTTGGGAAACGTGGAGCTTGCATTATGCTATTGAATTACATTACTCACAAGCTGCTCATTTGTGTGGCTCGTGAAACATTTTTATTATATTATTATTATTTTACCTAATCTAACCTTAACAAATCTAAATAGAACCCTATTTTAACATTTTAGTTACTTTTAATAAAAGCTAAAGAATAAATATGAAAAACAAGAAATATAGTACTTACCTGGGTCTTTCTTTTTTTTTGCTGTCAATGACACATAACACTAATTTTTTCTACTAATGGTAATAATGCATTAATAATTTTTATTTAATTAAATAATGCATCACAGAACATAGATTAATAACATGCAAAAAGCAGATAATTTCCCCTAACTATCACAATTTTTCTGGCTTTCTAACTATGCGACAAGAGCTGTTACAAATTCATCCAAGCTAGTCATTGTCTTTCCTGTGGGAATGAAGCTTGTACTAACAGAGAAGTTTACAACTGTTTGTTCAGAAAGCAACATAATATATTATGTCATTTGATAGGTAAAAATCTTGGTTTTCTATTGGTTATAGATAATATAAAATTAAATCTAAGAGAAATATTTCCCAATCCTGAAAGAGAGGATCTGACAGGTACGTGTGGCAAGAAGAGTCTGATTTTCTATTTGATAGCTCTTTAACCAAACAAAATTGAAAGCAATAAAAATTATGGTGTTTATGAGCAATGATGATTTTACAGTGAGCAATTTATGTTAAATTTCATACTTATTAGAGGGGTGGTGAATAGAATAGAGAAGAGGGGATGCCTAGAGAAAATATGTCACATTTCTCACACTAGGAAAAATACAGGATTTTTTGAAATATTATTTTATAGAATTAAAAATATAAAACTTATATACTATTGAAATAAGGATTATTAGCTATGATTTTATGCTATACTAATTGGTATACCATAAGCAAGAAGTAGTTTAATAAAATTTTGAATGTAAGTCACTAAAACCTTGTGACATGTGCAGTAAATGATGCCCTGGCAGTGAGGGGTAATTTGTGAGTTCAGAGATCAGGAATAAAAGTATTCAACTATGGATTAATCCTATGAAAACTTAAAAACTTATTTCTCTCATGTCCTTTCATTTTCTTTTACATAATATAACTCCATTAAAATATGTATTCCTTTAACCCCTTATCATTTGTAGAAGGTTTTTTTCCATTATGGTAACAATGCCTTAACCACAACAAACCAGGTGGGAAGCATTTAAATGACACGTGAGCCATTTAGCATATATCTACAGGTAGAGATGATGTCTATAATGTGTAAATATATATGTGGAAATGATAAAGGGTTAATAAATATAAAAACACTACATACTATATTAATTTGCATGTAAATTTAAAGTTTAATATCTGATGCCAGCCATAGGTTTCACATTTGATTTTAGTTTTTAAATTTCAAATGTTTATGGTTTTTGTGTTACAAAGCAAATAACTTTCAGTCTCAAGTAGAATTTTTGAAGTCTTTGTTAAATTACAGACAATATAGTGTATACTTTTTATGATTTTGCTGAATTCTTAATTAGTAATATATTATGTTCATCATAGAATCATCAGGAGCCCAAAACAAACAGTTTCAGCCAAAGGAAACGATGGTGTTTATACGTTTAGTGAAACATGCTCTTGTAGCTCTGGATATATATACTCTAGCCTCATCTACACCTGGACAAACTCATCAAACATCTACGTCGTAAGTTCTTTTATAAGTGAACCATTGTATTATCACTAAAGCTTTTAACTTAGTTTTAATCTAGTTGAAATATAAACGTACATGTGATACAAAAGTATTATTTTGGTTCTTGCATTCTTGGGAGTAAAAAGGATTTCCCAGCTTGTTCTTTTTTATATTTTCTGTCAGGCTGTGCACAGTCCAGTGGTTAGTGTACCACACTCAGACTGTGGGTTTGAAGTTCCATAGTTCACATATAATAAAAAGATTGGGGTGCTCCACATTATGGGTGAATTATATGAACAGTCAAATCTCACTATTCTGTCTGACAAAAATAGCCGAAGAGTTGACAATTGATGGTGTTGAGTAGCTGCCTTCCCTCTGGTCTCACTTCAAAATTAGGAATGGCTAGCTCTGTTGTCAATAACAAATGAACCAAAACAAAGAAACAGTTTTCTGCCTTTTTATTTTAGAATGCCACATGTGTGTGATATTATTAACATAATTATGAGAGATTTTTATGGTGGCATACATATTGGCTATAAATGAAGATATCAAAGATATAGTTGAAGTAGCAGTAGTTTCTAAAGTATTCTTAATCTTTTTTATTTTATTTTATAAAGAAATAAAAAGCAACAGGGTAGTAACACATATAACAGAAACCATGGCCATATCATGCAAAGCACACAGCCTCAAAACGTTTTCATCATCTCCATAAAATTTATACATAATACCCTTAAATTGTATAATGTGTAATGTATTCTTTGAAATAAAGTATAAGTCACAAGTCTTTGCTAAGGATTGTTTTCAACAAAAGTGACTTCCAAATGTTATTCCTAATGCTATTAGTATACTTGTGTTTTGTATAATAATTAATTGTTTGATTTTGTCACTTTACTGATTATAAAGCTGTACTCAGATGTTACTTATAATGCACCAAATTCAGTAATTTTCCTTTTGTAAACATAATGTTGTTACACTATTCAACTGAAAATTTTTTGAAGCAGTAAGTGACATTTAAGTTATAGTTTAATTTATAAATATTACTCTGAAACAAAGAATAGATAAATTAGTTTTGTCTTCATAATATTTCATTTATTACCAACTGTGTAGTACCATCTGTATTGTATAATTTTTTCGAGCTTGCAGATATAAATAACTCAGAAAAGTCCTTTAGACCCGCTAACTAAACTAGAATTTTAGAATTTGCATGTCCATGATCTACAACTCGGTTTGTTACACAAGGAATTAGATGAGACACAAATCCAAATAATAATGCAAATGTTTATTAAATGCAAAAGTCAAAAACATTACACTACAAACAGTTTTGAACAATATAAGATAGAAGGATAAGTGTCTTATTCATGTGTAGAACTGAGAGAAAATGTGAAAAAAAACTTTACTGAAAAACCTCATATCAGTTCAGTTGTAAACCTCTGTAGGGTTATACTACAAATGAATACAATTAGCCACAAAAACCCTCACAAGTAAATATTAATTAAAATAAAGCAAAGTAAAATCCAAGTGAAACTTGGATCATCCTACTAAACACTTAATTTCTTTATATGCTGGACTCCTATTCCCTCAAAAATCGGAATCCACAATGATCCTGTAAAAGAAAAATAGCTTAAAAACAGATTTGCTTGCTTTGGATGTTTAACTGTTAAATCCTTTGAGAGTTCTTCTAGCTCTTGCAACCTTAAACAGAGAAGTCAGAAAGAACAATGAAAATTAGCAGAGACTTATACTGAAGCTATGTTGAAAACTTTTAAGTTGTGAAATAACTAAAAATATAACTTTCTTAAAGTAAATATAGCTTTAAATATGATGGTAAAATCACAGTAACACATACAAAATCAGATCTGCATCCATTCTCACAGCAAGTGATCCATATGCTTCAAAAGGGTGTGAGAAAAATATATGTTTCTATAACTGTGTAATGAGTCATCTTTCATGAAAGAGAATGTGAATAACAGCCCAATTATGAATATGGCCAAGAGCATTTCTAGAGAAAGATAAGGTTGAGTAACTATCTTGAGTAGTACCTCACTGTGTTCAAGTAAAGAATGATGAAAAACTCGGTAATTCCTGAAATGTTACACATTAGCTAATGGAATAGAAAATATAAATAATACAGTTCTCTACTTCACATTTCTTCCCCCCTCTTTCCAGGCCGACCTGGTTGCATGCAATTCAAAAATTACCAAATAATAAAAAGCTCGACTGATTTTAGTCAGATAGTGCTAAAGAAGTCGAAATAACTCACCTTTACCTAGTAAAAGCACTTGTCCTATAACAGCTTTTTTCTCTAACTGTATATTGAGCCATCTTTTTCATAAGAAAATATAGATAATAGCCTAATTATAAACATCCACCCACAGCACACTTCTGGTGAAGTAAAAAGTTGAGTAATTTACTTGAGTGCCTTACTGTGTCCAAACAGAAAATGTTGAAAACAATAATTTAAAAAATATTTACACATTAACTAAGGGAGTAGAAAACATACAGTACTATCTATAGTACAATAACAAATGTTGCCTCACCCTGTGTATCTTAGAATATCTTTAATCTTATCAAAAATATTTCACTTTTAAAGTTAAGCAAAGTGGATAATAAATAAAGGCAGAGTCAAGAATATTAAATTATAAATATTTGCGTAGTTAAGAAAGAATTGCAGTCAATCTTACGAAAAAATACAGGGTATCTGTATAATTAACAAATAATGATAATCAGAGTTAAACAAGATGCAAGTTAATTAATTCCATCTTGTTATCTCTCTCTAGCAGATCATATAAAGAGATTACCAGATATAGTTACATCAAACATACCACATGTGGATGTGCATTGTCATGAAGAAGAAGAACACCTTTCCGACTGACGAGTGAAGGGCATTTTTGATGAAAAGCTTGATTTAAATGTTCCAGTTGTTGACTGTAGATCTCTGCATTGACAGTTTGCTGTGAACTGAGGAGTTCAAAATTAGTTACTCCTTTAATATCACACCAAATGTAAAGCAATTTCTGCGGATAGAGTCCAGGTTTTGGGATTGGGAGTGGTTTTTATCTATGACTGAGCCATTGTTTTTGGTGTTTAATATTTGCATAGAAAATCCATTTTTCATCACTGGTGACAATTCTGTCCAAAAATGGTTCACAAGCACTACACGCCACAAGAGATGAGGCACGTTGGAAACGATGTTCATTGGAGATTTTGTGAGGCACACAAACACCTTAGGTATAGAGTTTTCCAATACTCTTTAGATGTTTACGTATTGTTTCATGAGAGACTTGCAATTGTAGGGCCTTTTCACGAGTGTGTTGCCTTGGGTTAGACTCAACAAGCATCTTCAGAGCATGAATATCAATTCCAACATGATGACCCCTGCCATCACAGTTTTTAAGGCTAAAATCGTCTGAACCAACTTTTCTGAACTGTCATTGACACTTACGACATAAACTTCTTTTATATTCTTTGTGGCTACAAGGGCATTATTTTGTTTCTTGTATTCAAACAGTATTACATGCTGGATGTGTGTCTCATCATGTACCATCACTATAAGGGATTAGAGTATACTAAACTTTACACATTTTATAGGCGACACTAATGTGACGAGGCCTGGCATGGCCAGGTGGTTAGGGGGCTCGACTCGCAATCTGTGGGTCATGGGTTCGAATCCCCGTCACACCAAACATGCTCGCTCTTTCAGTTGTGGAGGCATTATAATGTGACAGTCAATCCCACTATTCATTGGTAAAAGAGTAGCCCAAGAGTTGATGGTGGGTGGTGATGACTAGCTGCCTTCCCTCCAGTCTTACACTGCTAAATTAGGGACGGCTAGTGCAGATAGCTCTCGTATAGTTTTGTTTGAAATTCATAACAAACAATCAAAATAATGTGACGTTTAAGTGGTTTGTTTAACTATTATATGTTTTTTGTGGGGTGGTTAATGAAGGTGTTCCAAAATGCGACTTTACGACATAATAAAATCAACAAAACATACATGACATTTTGATGTACTGTTTATATGGTAAGAAGACAAATCTTGAAATTTCTGGTTTATTCTTCAGAATGCAGAGTGTTAGATCTAAAGAGGAAAAGGAAGTTTTAGAACATTTTGCTGGTGTTGTAAGTATTCACTTTTTTATTATTTGTTTTTTTTTACTTTTTAAAACCTTGGTAGATATGATTCTTATTGCCATTCTTGTGAGCGAGGCTTTAATCTGAAATGACAAAAGTCATCAGTAAAATTAAAGATTTTTTAATGTAATTAAAAACTAACCAGATATACTTTTTAACTTTAGATGCAAGTTTCTAGTATACTTTGAAAATCTGATCATGCAAATTGTTAACCAAAACGTTTTTATGTACATGTGTAACTCTAAAATTGTCATATATTAATTTGAAATATTAACAGAATAAAAACAAGTCTTTGAAAGTAATCTGTTGAAATATTTCCCTTTATAAAGTGATATTGTGAATGCATCAATATTTTAATAGTATGGATACATGGCCTTAGTTCCAGGTGAACTACAGTTGTCTGGCACCATCTCGATTGGTAAATCAGATGTCTGAAGAAGATATTTTGTGTTTACATACATACATTACACTCCACTCAATTTTTAGATAGTTTAGCTTTAAAAGCAAATGATATTTCTTAGGTATTAAAATAGCACAATAATTTATCTTTAATGTCTGCTTCTTGTGTTTATTAGCATCATGAAGTCAGTGGTATGGGATGTTATGTTTTCCGACTAGTTCACAGAAAAAATAAATACCAAATGACAATGCATTGTGATCATCACACTTTCAGAAAAGAATTGTACTTAAACTTAATATATCCACAAATGGTGTCAAAACAACACTGCAACATCGTACTGTAGCATTGCATTGCACATTGCCAGATGAGAGTTGTAATTCAATTTGATATTTCTAAAAATGATGTGAGAACTACACTGCAACATCGTGCTGTAACAACACTGTCAGAAGAGAGTTGTAGTTTAACTTGACATTTTCAAACATCATACTGTAACATAACACTGTCAAAAGAGATTTGTAGTTAAACTTGATATTTCAAAGATTGGCATCAGAACAACATTGCAATATCATACTGTAATACGACACAGTCAGAAGAGAATTGTAGTTAAACTTGATATTTCAAATAATGGTGTCAGAGCAACATTGATATCATACTTTAATAATACAATGTATGAAGAGAGATATTATTAAACTTTATATTTCCACAATAGTGTCAGAACAACATTGCAACATCACAATACAAAATTGTACTGTATTAAGCTTAGCAAAAGAAAGAATTTGGTCAGGAAGAATGAGAAAGATAACTGCATAGTGTGACAAATAGCCGAAGATCAGAGTTCTGAGAGATTGCTGCAATTCAAGTCACTTATTGATCCAGGACATGGAGAAACTGCTGGAATCAATGTTGGCTCATTCCTGGTTCACAGGAGAATGATGAAATCTGGTCTTGAATGTGTTAACTCTCCCCACATGGGCTCGGTCAAATTGACTGACCTTGTAACACTTTGTGCTTGTTATAGTTTCCATACTATAACTTTTAATACAGTATGTGTATGTTCACAAAATTTGGCAGACTTTTAGTAAACATTACAAGTCTTTTGTTCAGAAAAAATCAGATTTTTTAATGAAGGGTTTTTACTGAAGATTTGTCCATCAATATATTGAATCTTTTTTTTTACTAGTCCAAGTCCAAAACTATTTCTTGTTATGATTAGAAATATTTTTCTTTGTCTCAAAAATCTCAAAGTTCATTTTTGTAACCTTTAAAACCTCCTAAATAGATATAAAACGTTTTTTTTCCAGTAAAACTTTATATTTTATCTGTTATTACCTTTACCTCAACAATATACTTGCTTATTTAGCCTGCTGACAGATTGCCATAGTAAATGAAATGAAAAGTTGTAAAATCGGAAATAAAATGAGCAGTTGTGCCCTTTTTTTTTTATTTGTCATGAAGTTTCAAAGTACTTCTCTTGAGAGTTTGAGTTGCTAAACATTTCACATTTATTTTCTGTGTTTATTTTACTGTCAATGACTAAAGTAGAAACCTGCAGAAAATATAGCAGTAAGTCGCCATTTGTGTCCGAGAACAGAATGTCTAATGTATCGAATTATATATATCCTACAATGTTTTCTTGGAAAATTCAGAGTAATCACACTGCACTTAGAATCAGTGAAAACGTCTATGCTGACAACAGGATGTGGAATTTATCAGCTTATGTATGTATCCTACAGAGTTTACAACAAGTATTCTCCAGAGTGATAAGAGTTTATTATATGGTTTGTTGCCAATACAATAAACATTTACAATTCTTTGAATATTGTAAGCCTTTCAGGATGTTTGGAATTTAGCAGCATAGGTATACAAAGATGTTATTTGAGCACATGTTATAAAATCTTATTCCCCTTTTCAGCACACTTATTCATCAACCAATAGAAATTCAGATTCCAGTACTACCTATTGCACCCATTTTGTTTCAGTTTGACAAGCTATCTAAGTCTAGTCTTCTTTATAAAGCATAACATTTTATCCCCAACAATTGTAAAATATTTTACCTTTCTAAATGTTATGAATAAACCTGAATTTAAGTTGTTAAGATTCTAACATTGTATAATTTGCTTTTATTTTACCGCAGTTTAGACAATTAGAATAACACACATTCATTAGGCATAACTCTGTATTAGCCTACAAGATACAAATCTTAAACTATAATACAAGTATTTGTACAAAATACAATGATATTTTGGCTACCATACATTACATGTGTATATAAATGTTTAAATTTTGTTTATTTTTCTTAAAACATTGAACAATAAATTAAAAATACACTGAAAACCAAAGATTTTGAGTACTTATGGTGTTATGAAATGTTGCACTCGTGCGTCACATGTGCTAAGCCTCTCTGTAAGCCTCGTTTATTCTTCCAAATGGAGGGTGAAGAGATATTAATTTTTGTAGGCTTCAAATATAAATTTTAGAAAACTATAAAATTATCAAGTTACTGTATTAGAACATACAATATCCATGTAATTTATCTGGGTCTCTAGATCAGCTATATGTGGGTTACAAAAAATCCCATTCCTATTTAGAGCAACAACCTAGTCATCACACTTCAACAGTTTTGGTGAAATTATTACTTTCTTCTTGAAGCTATTTTCAAACAACTGTTAGATTTACATAGAGGGCAACTTCTCTTTCTATTGGTTATAAACACATGCTAATTAGCAGTAGGTGGAACTAGACAAGAGATTTCAAAAGAATGGAGTAATGGGAGGAGCCACTTTAGTAGATTCGTTAGAAATATTGACATCTCAGCAAATCATAGAGATGGGAGGTTCTTATTTTATATTTTTTTATATTAAGCTTGTCCATATCTCAAATATGAGTTTCTAACTCGTTAGCCTCTGTACACTTTGCATGGTAGGTGTAATAAAATGTAAACTGAGCAATAAGACGAGCATGTGTTATGTGAAACACAAAAATTGCTCTTTAGAACTTTTTGCTGTATAATTCCTTTTAAATTAACAAATTAAAACATATATAATATTAAAATTTCAATTATAAACCATGTTTCAATGTCAATTTCATTGACATAAGTAGTAATGAAGTTATTTAATAAAATTTTGAAAATAACTCTCCAAAATGTCATGACATGCACTTTAACCTGCTTGGGTGAAAGGGTTAAAATGATAAAACTATTCCTAACATGCAATAACAAGATCAAGATACACAATTTGCCAAGAAGTAATCAGTTGTGGACTGATAAGTCAAAATTCAAGTTGTTTATTTCCAAAAATGCTAGTAGGTGAGGAGATGTGTGTACAGTTAAGTACAGCAGAGGCTCTTTCAGTGTATGGGAATGAATATCAGCCAATGTAGTGGATAATGTTTACAGATTCGGTAGGATTGTGAATGCTTCCAAGTACATACATATCTTGCAGCTTCATACACGTATCCTCTGGGTTGCCTTTGATTCATCAGAGATTTATCATGCAGCAAGATGATGATCTGAAATATACAACAAACCTAGAGAAGAACTATCTGAAGTGCAAAGCAGATGTTGTTGTCGCTGAAATGATGAAGTGGCCTGCCCAGGGTTCAAACATCAGCATCAGTGAAGAAGTATGGGACTCCTTAGATGAACAAAAGGTCAGAACTGCTCTAATTTTCCTGGGTGATCTTTAGAAGATGCCTGCAAGTACATGCCACAGGATCTCATCAAAAAACACTAAGACAGTGTAAAAGACAGATTTAAAACTTTTCTGCATGCTAAGGGTGAACATACATGGTTTTAAATTTCAGGCAGCTAGCTATGCCTGAAAAAATTCACTTGTTGAAAAACTGATTTAAATATGTCATAGAAAATTAACTGTGTAAAGTAAATGTTGAATTCCACACTTGTGTACATTTAAATTTTTTTCTCAAGTTTTTCAGAGTTGATTGATGGTGCAATTCTATGCATATTGGGAATAGCTTCGACAAACTAAGACAATTATGTCTAACTGAGGAATTTAAACATTGTGCACGTGATGGCCTCAAAACTTACCTGGACAAAAAGAAAGTTGAAAAGTTGAAACACTGCAGGAAGCAACTGCTCTTTCTGATGATTACGTTTTAACACATACCACTTTTGATGAAAAGAAATTCCTACCATCTCAACAGAAACCTGTATCTGTTCAATCCACTAAAGTGGAGAATCCTTCTAAAAAATCCACCTTCTCTAGTTCGAAATCTTCATACAGTCGTGCTAAAACTTCATCAAGGCCTGTCTGCCATTTTGTAAGAAACTTGGTCGTGTTATGTCCAATTGTTGGTGTTTGAAGAAGAAAAGGAGGCAACACTCAGTACGTTTGTATCCACGTATGGACGTAGTTTCACCAGTTCTCCTGATGTTGTTTATTTGGCCACACTGATATAAAAGTTGATGTAGTCAGAGAGGAATTTAGACCTTTTGTGTCTGTTGGTTCTGTGTCATTGGCAAATGACGCTGCCAATCTCATACCAATATGTATTCTACGTGATACTGGGGTAGCTCAATCATTGTTGTTAGAAGGTATATTGCTTTTAGAATCGAGTTCTGCCACTGGTGAGACTGTTATTGCTCAGGGTATTGAGGGTGGCTTTGTTAATGTTCCTCTTCATTACATTTATTTAGCATCAGACCTAGTTTCGGGACCAGTTGTGGTTGGAGTAAGACCTACTCTGCCAATTAAGGGTGTATCATTATTGTTGGGAAACGATTTGGCTGGGGAAAAGTTGTTGCTGAACCTAAAATGATTAATGAGCCGATCCCTGTTTCATATAAGTATGATGTTGTTGTTGAGGAGAATCCTGATGTGTTTCTCTCGTGCTGTGATATGAGCTCAGGCTAAGAAATTAAGCCCAAATAAATGATAAACATAGATTCAGATGACGATATTATAGATTTGTCTCGGACTTTTTTGGATCTGACAGGGATCTTGTGGATAACTGTCTTACTGATGATTCCAGGGTGACTGACAATGATGGACATGAGGAATCTAGTTTACCTGGTGAAGTTCTGTTTGCTAAAAGCAAACTGATCACTGAGCAAGAAAAGGATCCACTGATCTCTTCACTACTTAAATATGCAATCCCAAAAGATGAACTGGAGAAAGTTGCAAATGGTGTACTTATGAGAAAATGGTGACAACCAGATGTGCCAGCTTCAGACTGGGCTATTGTTTAATACATTATTGTTTCCAAAACATATCATTCTGAAATTTTGAAAGTTGCCCATGAACTCCCCATGGGAGGTCAGTTAGGTGTCAACAAGACATGTGACAAAATTATGAGACATTTCTTTTAGCCAAAAATTAGGCAAGACGTTTCTCAGTTTTTTAAAACTTGTCATACATGTCAGTTGATCAGCAAACCTCATCAAAAAATTTCTGTTGCTCCTCTGAAACCTATCCCAGTTTTTGAAGAACCCTTGTTGATTATGTTGGGCCTTAACCAAAAACTCGGTCAGGGAACCAGTATTTGTTGACTATCATGTGTGCATCCATTTGATTCCCTGAAGCTATCCCTTTAAAAAACATTTCAGCCCAAAAAATTTTTAAGGCTTTGATTAATTTCTTTACTTTTGTTGGCTTGCCCAAAGAAATTCAGTCTGATCAGGGATCAAGTTTTATGTCAGGGTTGTTTCAACAACTTATTTGTCAGCTTGGTGCTAAACAGATCAAATCTAATGCATACCATCCAGAATCGCAAGGTGCTCTTGAGAGATTCCATTCTACCTTGAAATATATGATGCAGACTTACTGTCTCAATAAAGAGAAGGATTGTAATGCAGGAGTTAATTTTTTATTACTTGCTGTTCGTGAGTCAATTCAGGAGTCGTTTGGGTTTACCCTGTTTGAGTTGGTGTTTGGCCATTCAGTGCATGGTCTTTTTAAGTTGCTGAAGGAACAGTGGTTGAAAGATGATCCAAAAGAAATGCATTTATTGGAATATGTTTCCAAGTTTTGGTCCAGACTATGACATGCTTGTGAATTGGCTATTGAAAATTTGAGGTTATCTCAAACTAGAATGAAAAATGTTTATGAATACAAGGCTGAAGAACTTAAGTTCCATCCTGGTGACATAGTTTTAGTATTGTTATCCCGTATGGGACATCCACTCAAAAAAAGAGAAGACTGTTAAATTGGAGTTTATCACTACAAGAGTATGACTTGAAGATAATCCATGTCAAAGGGGTGATAACATTTGTTCTGATGCACTTTGACGTGCTATGTGATTTTATGATCATGAGGTTATTTGCATTGATTTTGTTATATACTGTCATGATTATTGCAGTTGTATAATTCTTTAAATAATGCATTAAGTCAATGTATATATGTAATATCTTAGTTAAAAATTGTCCAATGCCTATTTTTAATTCTCTAAGGAGGGAGATGTGACCGATTTACTATTATTTGTTTCAGTTGAGTTTATATTTAGAAATGTACATAACTTATACTGTTAAATATGTATTGCAAAATACCCGACTATTCTCTAAAGTTATAGAAGATTCTTGAGTGTAAGAATCAACAATATACATGTGTACATAAATGCTAGTGTAGCGTTTGTATTATTGCATAACTGAAATTTCGAGAAACTCTCTACATGCCTAACCAACATGACACACCTAAAAACAGTATCTATTATTGGTTTGCTACAGTTGATGTGATATAAACTTCAGAAGCTATAACTGTGATTGTTATAATGCGTATTAATTGGCACACTTCAGATATTTGACCAGGAACATTTATAAATTTCGAACATTACAAACCATTTAACTTCAGTCTATTCACATCGGACATTAGTACTTTTACGAAAACATACCCAACTTCATTGGTAGGAAAAAATCAGTGTGTGATCAGTGAAGACCACAGAGTTAGCTAGCTCCCTATTAAGTGAATTGAACATACATTAACTTGAAATTAACTCGCTCATCATGAACACTTGATAAGATAACAAGGAAGTTCCAGATTATAAAGAAGACTTTATATTGCTTGTAAGTTTATGAAACTTTCGTATATAAGTCATTGTTTGTAATGACTGTTATTGTAAATTGTGTTATTGGTTGTATATTAAATTATATTTGCATTAAAAAAAGAAAACTGTGTGTATTAATCTTGTTGGAAAATATCATAAATTGGATACATATCAGCATTTATTTAACTACTAAATCTTAGAGTACAATTGAACTTGATTTTAGGCTATTGGAAATTGTAATATGTAACAGGCTATACAAATAAAGTATGAAAAATGTGTGATGAAATATTTTTGTTCTTAGCAGCAAAATCACTTTTCAATCAAACTGACTTAGTAAAGGCTTCATAAGTTCACAGGCAATGTTTTAGTAAAAGTATTTTATCAAAATTCTGAATTTTTTTGTACAATTTTGTAATGTTTACTAAAAGTTGGCTAAATTTTGTGAAGATACTTTTAGTAAATTCATAATTATATTAAACACTATTATGAGATCAGCCAATTTGACTGAGTGCATAAACAGAGGGCTAATATGGATATGTAAGGTGTCATCACCATGTGTTGCTTTTTCTTGCTGATATGTTTTTATGATTATTCCTGTATGTTATGTTTTTCTAGAGTTTGATATACATGCCTCATTGTTCACAAACTGATGAAATTGACTATTTAATTCTTTCTCTTAAGTTTTCCATTAACAGATAACTTGTTGGTGAGTGAGAATGACATTTTTTTTAATAATTTCTAGTTTACAATGATGAATTCCTTGACTTTTAAGGAGGTCTTTTCTACAACAATTGATGTAAGTATATTTTAAAATATCAATATTAAACATGTACATTTAATCTTTTTCTCCACCATGGGTTTGCCATTTGGTATTAAAGATTCTTACATTAGAATTAATATTTTATTTAAATGGTAAACATTTGGTAACCTATAAAAATGTTCAATAATACATCAGTAAAATGTTTTCATAAACTTCTTATTGGCTGAGAAGTAGTTACAGTATCTGCCCAGGAACTGTGGCTAGAATGCCTTTAATTTTAGTTCCATCTTGTACTTGTAAGAATTAACATGGTACCATAAGTGTAGTGCTAATATATTTTTTTTACTTTCAATTTTTTTGTGAATATATAATATAGAAATAAGTATATATAAAGATATTTTAACAAAATGTAACTCAATCTTCAATTTTCGTGTTCAAACCACTCAGAAGAACAACTGTGCTTTTTTGTATGGAAAAAAAGATACCTTCCAGATCTATAACTCACTTACCTATAAGAACAAATGTGCTTGAAATAAGTGTTCACAATATTTATTTTTGTCAAATTGATAACAGACTTCCAAACAAGTAGCAAATATTTAGCATGAACAAATTTTTTAATGAACAAATTGTCCTTCTTTTTCAGTGCCACTAACCAAAAGAGATACATTTCATCTTTGCATTATGTTCATTAAGATATTCTTAAGAAGTACTAGATAGAGCATATAGCAGTTCTGTTGTCTTTTTTTTATTCTTGTCCAAAGATCTTAGTCTGATAAGCTAGACAAACTTACATCTGCTTTGAATATTCCTTGCTAGAGAAAATTGAAGCTGCTTTGAAAAAAAAGGCTTTGATTATCTAGTACAGCAATTATCTGTATGAAAGGTGTTTTTGACATAAGTAATAATACAATCACATTTTTTGATAAACTAATGCAGAATTTTATGTTGCTCTGTCATTGTCTTTAAAGATAACAGGCAAATGATAGTACAAAGTAATTTAACACAATAATATTTACAAAATATGCACAAAATTCTTGAGGTAAAAGGGAATTTCAGCTATAATTTGTCATCAAATCTTTGAAAGAAATAGTTTGGTTGAAAATTCATCTGCTATTTCTCTTCACAAACTTTGCATCAGTTCTTGGAAATGTATATGAGGACTATGTGGAAAAATTAAACATCCATACAAACATTATGATTTACCTCTATTGATAAGGGCACAAGAACTAGGGGTTCTGAGCAACTGCTGGTGATGTTCAAAGAAGTTTTGATTTGTCAATAGTTTGCACAAAGCTGTGTTAGCATAAATTGATTTTTTAAAGATATAGCTTTTGAACTTTTTGCTAGTCTTGCAGTGCTATTGCATATGTATTATTAGTCAATATGAGAAAATATGGTGTTATTCACTTCAGGAAAAGTTTGTTCCTAGTATTGAAATTAAAAAAGCCTGTTGTGTTGGGTAGTCTGACTAACTTATCAGTTTGTTTGCTTTCAATATTTTAATGTAAGCAAGTTGTAAGTATTGTAATAAGGGCTGTGGTAAATGTGTTTTTTGCATAACTCTTTTAACATGGGCTCGGTCATAACCATTTTGGGCTTGGTGTAATTTTCATGCTATAACTTTTAAATTAATAAGTGTATATTTATGAAATTTGGAAGATTATCAGTAAACATTACAATTCTTTCATGGGCAAAATATCAAATTTATTTATTAAGTTATAAGGTTTGTAAAGCAATTTTTTCTCATGCCCTTTTTTTTTCTTATTTTCCCATGTTTTTCCAAAATTTTAAAATCAAAAATACTTTTGTGCATCAGAAAATTTCCAAATTTCACATGCAAAATCTTTATAATGTCCAGATATGTATAAAACGTTTCTCAAGAAAAACTTTTTATTTTATCTGTTATTTTCAGTAACGATCTCTGTATGGATTTGGTTGATTTGACCAATCTCGAAATGAATATAAATTTTGCATGTTTCATTCTAGAATGAACACAGATTATATCATGAAAACATAAATGTTTAGACTAAATAG
>NW_013666326.1:341773-342743 GCF_000517525.1 Limulus polyphemus | reverse complement strand
TAGTCAATTTAATTTTAGTTATTATACATTATATATGTATATAAATTGCTATTTAGAAATAAGTTCTTAAACTTATTTTTCTTAAAACATAGAACAGTGAACAACGAAGTAAAGCAAACAATTATCTCTTCTAGTTACAACCTTTTTACTTGGTTGCTGCTTGATGTAGGTTGCTAAGCCTTTTAAAATTTTGCATGTGGAGGATATGAAACGAAATAATTTTTTGGAGGTTTTATATATACATTTGAATAACTAAAAAATCACATATTACTATATGAATATCATAGAATTTCTCTATAATTTATCAACCGTAGTAACTAAGATGTATTTAGGTATAAAAAAAGTATGAAATTTCGAGCATACTAAAGACACAACCTTTGATTTGAAAGAACAAGATGGCATTCAAACAAGTTAAAATGGCTAAGAAAGCCACAAGACAGACATTCTGAACTTCCAATTGGTTATTCATATCATATATAGAAGTAAGTCTATACATGGGAGCATTTCCAAAAATGGAAAGAGGTGGGTGGGGTGTCACTGTGTTTGATTTATTACATGAGCAATATCTCAGCAAATTAAAAAGATAAGAGACTCTTATTTTATATTCTAGCTTGTCAATATCTGTAATTTGAGTTCCTAATTCATATGAAACTACAGACATAGTATTTTGACATCACAAACATCTAATTTGAACGAGTGCTGCATTCAACATACCACATGACATACAAAAGTTGATGTTTAACTGTGTTTTTCTAATATTTACTTTTAAATTAAGTAAAGTATTAGATCATCAAGAAATTAATGTCATGTTTTGGAACACTTTCATTAACCACCCCCCAAAAAACGTACATCACGTATAATAGTTAAACAAACTGCCTAAATGCCATGTTAATGTAACCTATATTATGCATAAAATTGAGTATACTCTAATCCCTTATAGTGATGGCACACAACGAGACACACATTCGGC
>NW_013666326.1:320112-341704 GCF_000517525.1 Limulus polyphemus | reverse complement strand
AACTCCTCAATTCTTCATCAGAAATGCCCTTCACTCATCAATGGCAAGGGTGTTCTTCTTCTCTACGACAATGTATGTCCACATTTGGCATGTTTGACACAACATAAGATTATGGAGTTGGGTTGGGAAGTTCTCCCCCACCCACCATATTCCACAGATATGGCACCATCAGATTATCATCTTTTTTAGTTACTGCAACACCATCTTAATGGGAAAATGTATGCAAATGTGGAAGGTGTTAAAGAGGACATCGATATCTGTTTTCTTCAAAGCCAAATGATTTATTTGATCAGGGAATTAACAATCTGATTGTAAAATAGAAAAGCATCATCAATAAGAATGGAGACTATTTCATTTGATAAATTTTTTGTTTTGATATATAAGTTGTTTGGGTTTTTTCATCTAAAGAAAGCAACATTAATTTCTTGATGACATAATATAATACTAAAATTTGAATTATAATATACAGTTTGATACCAAACTTACTGAAATAAATTAATGAAATAGAAGTTCAATAAAATTTTGAATGCGAGTCAACAAATTCGATGACATGACCTTTCACCCGTGACCCGTCTGGAAAGGGTTAAATTGATGTTGGCTTCATTTTATTAATGTGTTTTAAAGTAACAGCAACCAAATGTATAGTTTCAGTGGTTTTCAACACTACTTTAAAAATTGTTCCCACATCAATGAATTTTTTCATGATATCTTAAAGTTACATAAAAATAAGCTAGCCAACAAAAAAAGGTGAATATTTATATCACTTTACAGAGCATATTGAATTGACTAATTGCATTGAAGCATTACAAAATGATTGTGCAATAATAACAGATGAACAGCTGACTTCCAGTTTAGCTTGAATTCTTGGAGAAACCAAAACAAAGTGATAAAAGCTTAGCTTCATCATAAGTTACTAGAAGAAAAGATGTTTGTAAACAACTTCTGCTACAGTTACAACCTTTTTCACGCTTTTGAAAAATCGTGATTTTCCATGTTATACTTCATTTGAATTATGATAGGAAAATGAAAGTTTTTGTGGAATAAGATCAGGTTGAGAATTGTTAGACATAATTAGATCATTTTGCACTGAACTGTATCAGGTTTTGTTTTGCTGAAAAGGCTGCTGTTTGTTAATTTTTGTTTTCATTGAGCCTTATTGTCTTAAGTTAACTGCTTGGATGGGCAAAGAAAATCACAAGGGTTAAATGCAGGGACCATAAAGCAAAATCCTTGAATTCAAATCATATGTCTTTATTCACCTTGTCATAAAAGCTAAAACTAATAAACTTATTTTTGTAATTAAAGTGTTAAACAATATCTTTGGGTTTCATGTTTTTTAAAAAGTGTTTATAATATGACAGAAGTTTTTATGTTAAACATTGCATATGGCAATAATATTTGCAATTTCATATTTCACAGGGCAGAAAGGCTGGAATTATTCAATATCACTCATGTAAGCGCTTGCATCAATCACATTTAATAGACATGTGAAGGATTAAATTGAATTTGCAAGATCATTTTTAATTAATAAATACTGTGTTTGTATGTTGAGCATTATGAGATACTTTCACTTGAAACACATAAGTAATTTTTTATATTGTTTAGGAAGTTCATAAAAGTAGTTGTCATGCTGAAACATGCAAGGGGATTTAATAGTAAGACAAGTAGGTTATGTTGTATTTTTTTATATATAGCATGTCTAAAAATAAAACTTTTTTTGGTATTTTAGTATGTTGTTGAACGAATCTACAAGAATTATGCTTTGCAGGTAAGATCCCTTTTATTGTTACATAGTATTACAAAAAAAATTGAAGCTGTAATTTGCTGTATTAAATAATAGCTTTAAACAAAATTTAAATACACCTTTCTTTCATTAGTGTCTGTTTGTTTCATACCATGTGGAAGCTATAAGATAAAGAACAGTTTACAAAGGACCTGTGATGAACATAGCCTCCATATATAAGAGAACTTACCCATTCATAAGCTGACGCCAGAACTCAATCAAATTAGTTATGCTCATAAACTGTTACTTATCTTATAACTTAAAGAAAATAGCCATATTGCTGTTCATCATGTGGCAGCTGCTTAATTATTCAGTCTTGCTTTCACAGTTTATCAGGGCATAGGTTTTACTTTGGAAAATGTATGTATGTGTTTGTTTGTTTTTTTACAGTATTTTGACTATGACAAGTATTTGAGCTAGTTCCAAATTTTATATTATTTTCTTGAAAAAGAATATTTATGTTTATGAGTATTATTGTGCTATACCAAGTATCTAATGGGTTCCAGTGCATTTCATGGTCCACTGTCTACTTAACCAGTGTTGTTTATAGGAAAATTTGCATATTGTAGTGAAAATTTGTTTTTTATTTAAAGAAAAAATCGTACTGAAATGTTATATACATAAAAGTTGGAATGATGGTTCTACAAACCTTGTGCATATTGTATTGTTGTCTTATATCATTATTATTATAAAGAATGGGAAGTCTTTGGGTTTTGATTGCTTAGATAACCTTTAAAGAAAGGCATTATATATTTTTCAATGATTGATTTTTTTTATTAACTGAAAGCAGTTTGTGAATATTTATTTACTAGAAAAAGCTTTGTCACTTAATTTTTGCACATTGGTTGATGAATACACTCAATTCATTTATTTTCTGTTTAGATTGTGGCCAACTCTTTTCTTGCTAATGTTCAAACTTCTCCAATATTTGCTACTATTCTGGTTGAGTATTTACTTGAAAGAATGGATCAAATGGGCTGTGAGTATACAATGAATAAATGCAGTTGGAAATAAGTTCTGTGGTATCATATAATAATTGTACAGTCGGGTTGCTATAAACTTAATTCTATAACAGCTGTATAAGGTGCTTTTTTTCCTCGAAGCTTGTAAAAATAAAGTTTATAGATTTTAACTTTTGTTGTTTATTTTTGAATGCAAGAACCTATCTTGAGTATTACTAACTTTACTATTTTTTTAGCCAATATGGAAAGGTCCAATCTCTATTTACGGCTCTTCAAGCTTGTCTTTGGCTCTGTCTCACTCTTTCCTGCTGCAAATGAACAGATGCTTAAGGTAAGATTTTTGTTTAGATTTCCCTTCTTTATAATAACTTAGTGATACATAGTGCTTTTTTTGCAGTTATTACTTTTTTAACATCAGAAACACTAGCAAGAGAATAATTCTTTCATTTGAATGGTGATTCTGTCAATACCTTCTTAGAATTTCTTGTAAAAATTATACAAATATTCATACTACTTTTATTTACTTTTTAGCCTCATCTGCATGAAATTGTCAACAAGTCAATGGAACTAGCTCTAAGTGCTAAAGAGCCCTACAATTACTTTCTATTGTTGCGAGCATTATTTCGCTCAATAGGGGGTGGAAGTCATGATTTGCTTTATCAAGAATTTCTACCACTTTTGCCAAACTTGCTTCAGGGTGTGTATTTCTAGTTTTTATTTGATTACTTTTCTCAGGGATATTTTTATATTTTCATGTTTTGAGAAAGAACATTAATGTATCTCAATTTTTAGGAGATTGAATACGATAAAACATCACAATACAATTGATAAGGCCTTTGAACACAATTCATCGAAATTTGCCCAGAAAAGGTTTACAGAATTTAAAAGAAAGATGTCAGAACTTAACAATAAATAATATATTCAAAACAAGTTAAATGTATGTACAAAAATTCTTTACACTATGGATTTCAGAGTTGTATCTTAAACACTATACAGTTCTCTTTTTCTTGTCAAAAGTCCACTTAGGCTAATTCAGTTGCTTTAAAATACAGTTGACAATCCAAACTATTTTTCTATACTTTTATCACAATTCACTTACTCTACCTCGTGGGTTACCAATGTTGTATCCTGAACTTCCAATAATTATTCTCCTTATCTTTATCAAACTGTTAATCTCACTTTAAAATATCAACCATTAAGGCTATTCACTCCCACAATGGCTAACTTCACATTTTCTAACACTTCTCTGACTGAACTTCTCTTTCACTTGACTTTACTTTTACTTCTTTTCTGCTCGTTTGGTCACTGCTATTTATATGTTTATCACTGAGGCCTCTAGAAGTTTCTGTAGCCTCAACATCAATGAATTGCAAATACAATGTGTGACTCTTACCGAGTTACATAACCAAACTTGTCATAACTATGCCTTTGAAATAACTGCTTTTAACTCTCTTGTTATGCAAAACTCAACAATCGTAAATTTGAACTCAGAAAATAAGTTAAATAATAATGCTTACACTAAACAGTCTTGTATATCCAACAAAAGTTTTATTAGATTACATTTCAACAGCACACTTGCTTTTGAAGTTGACAAGTTTCAGCAATAATTTTGTGTGTTGTATTCTTCTTTAACTCTCATATTGTGCAAATTCTATTCAGCAGTAGCTTACAATAAACAAAATATACTTTAAATTCTACATTTGTACAGAGCCAGATTTAGAGGGGATCCAATGGGAAATTTATTCAGGGTCCAAAACTCTAGAAGTACCCATGAAAAACATGCATTAGATTTTTGTTAAAACTGATAGAAGTAGTATAGTATAATTGTGTTATCATTTTGATATTAACTGTCTTGCTGTGGGCTCGGTCAGCCAAGTTTGTGACCCCAAATTGACCTTTAGAGTTTCTATACTATAGCTTCTAATATATTTTGTGTATCTTCACGAAATTTCTCCAGCTTTCAGTAAACATTATAAGTCTTTTATGGACAAAAAATTATAATTCTAATTGTGTATTTTTACAAAAACATTTCTCAGTGAATATATGGAGTTAAAGTGCTGACTACTCTGAGCCCAAATGAATTTTCTTGCTAAGATTAAACATACTTTTTTCATCTGAAAATTGTCAAATTGCACTTGCATAATCACTAAAACCTCCGAAATTTATTTGAAGTGTTTTTCTTTTTCAGTAAAACTTTATATTTTATTTTCTTTACCCTAATTCTATATAAGATTGGTCAATTTGACTGACCTCGTGTCCACCAAAAAAATAATTTGAAGTCAATTTTAATACCTTTTTTATCTTTCTAGAATGACTTCAAATTGTAACAGGAAACTACATTTGTTTATCCTAAATAGCTTTAATCTCATAACAGTATACATCTATTTCTATTTTATTGCTTTATTGCCCCTTGAACTGTCTAACTCATAATCCCACAACACAAGTTGTAAATCACTCAGTGAACATGCTCACATTACTCTTTTGAATTAAATAATGCATGGGCTACTCATCAGATGCTCGAGAATATGCATCCTGTAAAATTTTTTTTTTTTATTTTATTTATTTTACCTAATCGAGCAAGTTTATAATTTTTACATTCTAGTTGCTTTTATAGTAATGAATAAAGAATACATATGAAAAACAAGGAATATAGTATTTACCTGGGTTTTCTCTCTTTTTTTTTTTTTTGCTGTTGACTGTTGATCAAATGATGTACCTAAGAACACAGAATAATAACACATAAAAAGCAGACAATTTCATATATCTATTATAATTTTTCTAGCTTTCTAACTATGTAATATAATACATCATTTGATATATTAAAACTTTTGCTTTCTATTGGTTATAAATAATATAATAGATGTCAGACAGAACTATTGACAACTTCTGAAAGAGAGGATGGGACAAGTGGGTGAGGCAAAATGGATCTGATTTTCTACTTTATGGCTCTGTAACCAAATAAGATTCAGGCTATAAACATTGTGCTTTGCCTTAGCAATGACAACATTATAATGAGTTATTTACATTAAATTCCATACTTCTTGGAAGGGTGGTAAAAAAATTAGAGAAGAGGGAAGAACTAGGGAGCAAATGTCACAATTCTCATACTAGGGGAGATTGAGGATTTTTTAAAAATATTTCCTTATAAAATTAAGAACTTGAAACTTATATAATATACATTTTTTTATTAGCCATGATTTGATGCCAAGTTTATTTTTATACCATGATAATAAAGTAGTTTAATTAAATTTTGAATGTAACTCAGTAAAACCTTGTGACATGCAAAAAATGATATCCGTATGGAAGGAGTCAATAAACAATATTAATTTTATTAATAACTGTTTTATTAGGTTACTTTAATTTCATTTTCCAATTTTTCCTTATTGGTCTTGCATATAGTAGTTTATCTCTCCTGTACATTGATATTGTGCTCGTGCTTAACTAGTCATCTTATTTCTCCTCCATTGTATGTTGTATGACTTGAGCATCAAAAAGAGAGAGCTAGGATTTATGTAATAGTAAGTATGGAGTGACTGAGTGATGCAGCTAAATGCAAAAAACAGAAAAGAAAGCAAGCAAAAATTTTGCTTAATAAAATGTCCAAGTTATCAAATTTCAGGTTTGGTTTTAAATATTTCCAAGATGATTGTTTTGCAGTACCAACAGATAAAGCCAGTGCAATTCAAGCTGTCAGTGACACCACTGACACCGTTGCTGAAGCAGAAGTATGCCTGTTTGATGTAGAAAATAAACTTGACTCATCTAGTATCACTCATAGCCTTGATCCTGTTGTAACACACCTTCAATAATGACCTAGCCAAATGGGAAGTGGACAAGCCACTTCACATATACCAGACAGAATGGGAACCCGGAAACCAGTTGATTGCCAGAATTGCAGCAAGAGGTATGCTGTTTTGGAGAGAAAATCCAAAGAAGACTTACTTTACACTTTTCAAGAAGCATTTTTAAAATGAGGAAATTGTTGATTATGAATGATTGCTTTTATAATCTTCTAAAGGTTGTGTATTTTGCTTTTTATGCAAAGAAAAATGTTTTGTCTCATTCAGAACTTCATGATCCCAAACATGTTTCTGTCAGAGTTGTAGAGCATGTACTCTCACTTGAACATGTATTAGGTATGCTTCTGTGGTGTACAAGGGGACAAGAGGCTGGAAATCCAACTCAACCAGAAGCAGTAATACTGGCAAAAAAGTGTTGAAACATGTTGTTTGTGTTATCATATTCTTTCCTGAATGCAGTCTGGCATTTTGTGGGGGTAATGAGATTCTTGGCTTGCAACATAATCGAAACTAACTATCTTGGAATTTTGGAGCTCATTCCCCAGTTTGATCCATTGATGTCAGATTATCACACTAAGTTTGGAAATCCATCATATCTTTCCTCCAGTAACTATCAAGAGCTAACCAAGCTGATAGGGAATAAAGTAAAACTTGCAAGTACTCAAGAGATTAATGATGCAAAGTATTTCTCTGTCAGTGTAGACAGTACACCTGATCAGTCTTGCATAGATCAGCTTACTATCATTATACATTACATAGATGGACTCTTGTTGAATAATTTCTGAATTTCCTTCCTGTCACTAATTATTCAGGTGAGAATCTCACTCTTGTCACCTTGAATTACTGCCAATAAAATGGAATTGACATTTCAAACTGTAGAACTGTATTAAATATGTTGGGAAAATACAAAGGCATCAAAGCTCAGCTAGAAAGAAGGAAACCCAAATGCTGTATATACCATGGTGGAAATTCATTAAGTTTGGTTGGAAACAAGGCAGCTGAATGTTGTGTGGATAACATGTCTTTCTTTTGGATTCTATTAGGAACATATAGTTTATTCTTCTCTTCTTATTCCTCTTATTGCTGGTAAATACTTCAAAACCTGGGGAGGAGTGATATTGTCAAGCAATTGCCAGACACAAGATAGTCAGCAAGTCTTGACACTGCTAGGGCATTTAATACAGGATATACAGCCACTCAAGACAGGGGCTGTCAAACACCAAAAAGTGAAGATATGGCTGTACACTGTAACAGTCAGATGGAACACTTACAAACAGTATTTCTAGTTGACTTGTGGCATACAGTCCCAGAGAGATTTGACAAAACAGTTAAGTCAATTGAAGCACAAGACAGCCACTGTTTGTTAAATTATTGGAATCTCTAAATTTATGTTTTCAACACATTCGTGCAATATAGTTAGGGATGTAAAGTGACGCATGATGTGACTGCTCAGTGCTCTGCAGGATGGACCAGGTTACATTGAAGTGCGCACAAGGCAGAGAAAATTTCTCTTTGAGACTTTTATGAAAGTCTTGGATACCCTTTTAATGCATTTCCAGTACCAAACAGAAGCCTATATCATTGTGCACAACTTGCCTTAATTTAAATGCTTAAGTGATTTTCACATTTCTAAATGTGTCCATGTCCTTGCACATTTACATTTCTGCACCAACTTCTCTAGTGGATGGTCATTCTCTAGTATGGGATCCATCAAGAATAATCTGAGAGCTATCATAAGATTCAGGCTATAAACATTGTGCATTGCCTTAGCAATGACAACATTATAATGAGTTATTTACATTAAATTCCATACTTCATGACATTTTTGAGAAAATTGGATTTCTCTGCTTCAAGGATGAAATCAAGAAAATGACCATTGTAAGGTATGTGAAATTTCATATTCCTTTCACAGTGCAGTACTTGAATGGACATTAAAAGACTGGGCAATTTAGTTTTTGAAATTGTGGTGCTGAAAATCTACTAACATTAATTTAAAAGTGAATTGACAATAAATGACAAATGTCTTAACTTTCATCCATAGTGTGCTTTGTCATTGAATTGGAAGTTGAAACCTGTGTTGATTTATTTAGCTAGTGTAGAGGGGCTGAATAGGAAAGAATAAATATGTTAATTTCTCGAGTTGTGTAAATGTTTTTGGCATTGCTTTTTAGGGGAGCCATGCTATAAGGTTTTATTTTACTTGGGCCTTTAGCAGGCATTTTATAAGGAAGTACTTTCTGTTTAGTTTTTTATGGAATTCTCTTCCGGTCTGAGAGTGGGGAGTTATAGTGAGCTAGACAGCTGGGAGTATACTGTACTTGAACTTTCTCTGTCATTTAAGCACATACATTTGTTCTTAGTATATTGAGGTTTATATACATGTCTGATTAGATCAAGTATACCTCTAAAACTATTTGATATAGCCCAAGACACATATGGAAACAATTGTTCAATACAATCTGAAGATTAAAATTATGCAAATAATTTTACCTAATTTGTATATCTGATGATGTCACACTTCCAGTATGGCCACCATATTCGAGAAATTTGTAGTTTATTCTTTTTTCTTCTGATTTGACACAAATAAATCACTTACTTTCATAAAGCAACAGTTCAATAGTTATTATTTACCTTTTGCTGTGTTTTATTTATTGTTTAGAACCTCACTAAATAGACAAATTATGTGATCTTAAGGCCAGTTATTTGGAAGTAGTTTGTGAATACAGATAATAAAATAATAAAACAATTACTAAACAAGAGTGAAGATGTTTGGATAGTTTAGGTGAATGTACAATTATTTTATTGTCTGGCAAATGTACACTAACAGAAATAATATGTATTATGAGGTCTGAATTAAATGTGCAAGAAAGCTTTACATTTTTGACGAATTGTACCTGCAAATTCAATTATTTCAACCAATGTCAAACCAAAACTGAGAAGAATTTCACAAATGTTAGATACAAGATAGATATTATGTTTGTAGTATTTGCGGGCAGCCACTCTAACCTCTTTTACTGTTTCTGGGTATGGTATCTGTCAAAGCAAGGATAAGGGGTTTGAGCAACACTTGTACCAGGTACGGCATCATCCATTTGCAAAAGAACAATCACTACAAATTTCACAGTCTGGATGAGAATTTCCAGTTGGCTCAAGCCAGTGATGCTCTGTCAGTCATTTGGAACTTCACCAGTGATGAAGCAATCCATTCTAACTGCCCTAATAGCATAGACATAGAACATTGCCACTCAAATTTTCGAGGAGTAGTTTTTAGTGACATTGCACCAGCATTTTTCACATGTGTATACACTATGTGAAAATTCACCTCAACTATGCTCAAAAGGGCATATATGATCCTTGAGTATCATGTTTGAGACTGATGAGGAAATGGGTAAGTTTTGATGTGCTGGTAAGCAATGTCAACAACCCCTATATGACAGTTGTAAATGTCAACACAAGCAGGTTTGTTGATTTTGTGAAATCCAGTGTCACTGTTTTTTGAATGGTGCCATCATATTTTGAATAAGCCTATAGATGAATAATACATCATCCTCATTTGTAACATTTTCATTTTTACCCGCATAGAGTGACCATTTAAGAATGTATTCACTTTTTGACTCATTTATTCGGTTTCTTAGGGTTGTACTGTTTCAAAACACTTTACCCTTTGAATTCGATTGTCATTTCATTCAATTCCAGTTCCTTTTTTGGACCAAATGGTTGTGTGAAATTGGGAATTATCATTTCAATCAGTGGATGTCCTTGAACAACCCGTCTTGACAAGTACCTCTGGCAACTTCATCATTATTGTTTATAAAGTGCGGGAGGCCCAAGATCAATTCAGATCTATCCCTAACAAACATATTATTATCCAGGAGAATTGCAAGAAATTGATAGGGTCTGAATAATTTAGATTCTGGTTGCCCCTGTATCTCATATTTCTATCATTAGAGTTGGAAATCCACGGTTGAAAATGTTCATCACCCAAACCTCTATTCATCATTATTTGCACCACCAAGTCCATGTCTAGCTTGATTGCCATGAATAAGACAACCACTCCCACGTGCAAGTTGTTGTATCCTACCAGGCCTTAACCCTCGGTCTGGCTCTGGGAGGATGTGTATGTGTAGTCGTACATCGACCTGTACTAGCATTAGCAACAAGTATATCATTATTATGTCCTGTACCATTTCCATGAGATCTCCCTTAAAATTTGGCTCTTTTAGACATGGGAACCTTGTAGTCACTGTCCATCTCACCATCACCACTTGCCCCCATGGGCCCAGCTTCAGCATTACTACTTTAACCATCCACATCAGTATCAGTCATATCATGATCAAAATCATCACCAGATAATTCAGGTTCAAAGCCAGAATGATCACCAGCTTGCACAAGTTCATTTGTCTCTTCAAATGTTGAAACATTGGAGTGATTTGATGCCATTTTGGTCCATTTTCTCATAAAATAAAATTTAACAGTTTTCATTTGTAAACATTACTGATTTCTTTTAATATTAACATACATCACACCATATGAATGGGCGGCTGAGTTCATCATCTGTGCTTGTTAGTCTTTGACTGTTGATTTTGTGCACTTCATTTGCATTTATAGCAGAAAATTCAAACCATATTATGTGGTTGCCATACAGTGACGGGCACATCTAAATGGTTAAAAAATACCTATTTGTGTTGAATACTAAATTTAATGTCATTTTTTCAGTACCCAACCTTACAATAGTTTCAGACATTTCTACAACTTTTGCTTTGAGTGGTCATATTTATGGAAAAAAGTTCTCAGGATTAATTAGTTATTATAAATTGATTTGATCATTGGTATTTTGGTCACTGGGTGCAAGTGTAAAAGCTGGAAACTTGTTAGGTTAGATAAAAAATCTCAAATGTAAAAAAAAATAAAAAAAAAATTGAATGAAACGTATTTGTGATAGTATATGCACATTGAGAGTGCAACATAATTGTAACTTGACGAGCCTTATTGTTAACTCATTTCTTTGTTTACAAAGCTATCCTTATGTGATAAGTTGCCTTTTCTTGTTACTGCAAATTTAAAGCAATAAATGTAAATGACCAGTAGATTTGAAAGTGTGTATGTGTAATTGTCTTATAATGTGCAGTCATTCTAGAAAGTAAAAGATAATTTAGATTTATTTTGTATTTTTTTGTTTTACATGGTTACAAGGTCAGTCAGATGAACCAAGCCCACATACAGTATTAGGGTAGAGAAAATAACAATGATGAGACCTAAATAACAAATGAAATATAAAGTTTTACTGAAAAAACTTGATATTCATGGTGTTACTAGAGGTTATAAGACACATAAAGGTGTTTTTATTCTTAACATGAAAATCATCTTGTAATCAGACTGACTCAGTAAAGGCTTCATAAGTTCTCAGATGTAACTTTATTAAAAATACTTTATTTAAAAAATCAATTTTTTATGTACAAACCATTTATAATGTTTAGTAAATGCTTGCCATATTTTGTGAAGATACACTTAGTAAAATCAGAGCCATGTTATGTATAGTTTCATGGTTATGCAGCTGTTACAATTTTGGTCAAAATGACCAAGCCCGTATACATAAAGTTAATTGCTGTGTTTGTGAGGTGTCAGAATTTTAAAGTTTTTCCATGTTACAGATACGAAAAAGATTAGGACATCATAAGGAATTTTTCTTGACATAAATAACACCTGCAGTAAATGTGAATAAAAAAAATTTAAACTGTGAACTCTGTTGCTATACAGCTTATAATAACACAGATGCCATCTGCTGTTTCTTCATACAGGCTATATAAACATAGAATGTTGTAATTACATTTGCCTCATGAAGCCCTTAACATCAAGCTATAATTGATATTCACTCTTGTTTACATTTATTTTATACCTATTTAGCAAAGAATACAGGGTAATTTATTACCTCTGTGGTTGTTCTTGCAATCTTGCATTACTTTGTGTAATATCAATATACGTGTCTCCCAGTGGGACAGCAGTAAGTCTTCGGATTTGCAATACTAAAATCAGGGGTTTGAATCCACTCAGTGGAAGCAGTACATAGCCTGATGTGGCTTTGATATAAGAAAACACACACACACTCATCAATACACATATAATTTCTTTTTTTGCTCCTGTAATAATTGTTAGTAATAAGAACTTAATAAATAAATTGGAACACACTTTTCAATGACATAGTGGAATTTTTGATGCATTAAGCAATGTTTTATGTTGTATGTCTAGATTATAACATGCTCAAAATGGGCTTTTAAAGTAGATTTATGCCTACCTGTGCATAATGCCTGCTTTTAGCAGCTACTTGTTGATGATTAAGTTACACCCTTTTGTGATGAATTTATATGTGTAATAACTACTTTACATCATGTGACAAGTTAAAATAACTATTTCTTGTGATGGCTTCACTTTTCTCTTTAAGTCTTAAGGTTATTTTTCTATTTATCAACTATATTTTAATTTCTATTACACTTAAGTACTTTTTTAATACTTGTTCAGCAGTGAGTCTAAAGGCTTATACTGTTAAAAAATTGGGTTCTAATACCCAAGGTGGACAAAGCACAGATAGCCTTTTGTGTAACTTTGTGTTAAACAACTAAAAAGTCTGAAGTTATTTGCTGAGGAGTATGAGAATGTGATGTATACTAACTCTTAGTGTATGGCATAGACATCTAGTGGATGACTGTGCTTGTTGTGTGGTTTAAATTGGTGAATTTTTCTGGGCCAGCTTTCTAGAGCAGGATTAGTATTCAGGCTAAGTAAGAATATAATCATATAAAGGCTAAACTATAAAAAAAAATACTAAGTATTGACAAAATGCAACATTTAAGCTGTAGTAATGAATAGAAATAATAATTAAATATCATGCAGATATACAAAGAATGTTGTTTAACATTGGAAATAGCAAGAAATGTTTTCATGACTTAACCAGCTCAAGGGGTTTCAGAGAATACAGTGATTGACTTTTTCAATTACACTTAATCTGTTTGTGAATACTAATTTAACATTAACTCTGATACTAACTTTTAGTCATTGATCTTGTCAGTCCTCCATTCCAAACTTACTGAATTTATTGCTTTTATATTTACTATAAAATGCTTTTTAAACCATTATTTGTTTTGAAATTTCTCTTTATGGGAATGTGCAATTTCAGTTGAACTGTTTACTTTTGTGCATGTTGAGGTTGTTAATTTTTGAATGATCTCTTTGTAGCATATCAACGATCTCAAATTAAGAGTGAGCTCATGTTATTTGTGAATGATTTACCTGTGATTCATAAAGTACTTATTAATTGTTTTTTCTTGGGATTTTTTTCACTTTAAATCTGTGATCTAGGACTCAATAGTTTACAAAGTGGGCTGCATAAACAACACATGAAAGATCTGTTTGTGGAGCTTTGCTTAACAGTTCCAGTCAGGCTAAGTTCTCTTTTACCTTATTTGCCTATGCTTATGGATCCCTTGGTTTCTGCTCTAAATGGCTCTCAGACTCTTGTCAGTCAGGTAAGATTTTATGAAGTTAAAGCTGTTTACTTGATGGTGGAATAGCCTTTATAATGAAAAATTATATTTCTGAAAAAAGCTATACTCTACCTCTTTTGCCATAAGCAGGATTATGCTCAAAAGGAATAAATCATAGTTTAAACTGGAGTAAACTTTAACCATAAATATATCATTAAATAAAATGTCTCTTTATTTTAATGTTGCTTCATTAGCTAATGTGTTTTTTATTTTAGACACTTAAATATTTAGAATGTTAAATAGATTTCACAAGACTCAGAAGCTTGATCACTTTTGAATAGTTGATTGTTCTTCTACACTCAAGCTTCTGTAACTTTTGAAATATACATTTTTCATTCAATATCTTACCTCCACTTACAAAATAGTTCTTCTGGACTAGCACTGCCCTCTGTCTGTACAAATGTTCAATGCATGCCACTAACCTACCTCCCACACCTGCATATCCACATGCAAATGTTCATGTAGCAGCTCTCCACTAATAGGAGCACGACTCCACTCCTGTCATAACCAGCACCCTCTGCACATTTGCACTCGTTAATAACTTCTCGATTGGCAGTAGTACTGTACAGACGTGCTAGTTTTTTGTTTCAGAATTTGTCAGTGTTTTCAGTTATACTACTGACTTCATTTTTCTTTACTATTTATTTCTATTTTCAGGTTTTGGTATTGTGCCAGGTTGCTTTTTCTTTCCAAATTTTTCTCACTTTTAGGGGCCTTTTCCTTTTGTATTGTGGATTCCACTGTGTGGCAAGTGGTTCCTGACCAGGTATACTTGTTCTTTTTCTAAAAATGCACTGTCCATCCTGCAACCATGCTAGTTGTCAATTACGTTGTAGTCCTTCCTACCGCGGACCTGATGTACAATTCCAGATGCTGCCAGGTGTTGGCTGTGTGTCTCCGTATTTTTTGTTATCTACATATATAGTTCTCTTCTTGTCAAAAGTCCACTTAGGCGTATTCATTTGCTTTAGAATTTCAGTTGACAAGCCGAACTATCTTCTCTGTTACTATCACACTAATATTCTGTGTGTGATTCACTTACAATTGTGGTGCAAGTTACCATAATCATTTGGTCTTCTTTCTTCTAAATATCCTCTGTTCCTTTTGTCAAAGTGTACTCAGGCTGATTCAATTACTTTAGAACCATGCTTTGATGGAATAATTATTCTTTCTCTCTCCTTTTCTACTGTTAGTCTTTCTCCAACATATTAAACCTGAGGCTTATGTTAATTATTAGGCCTATCACTTCTACAGTAGTTAACTTCATGCCAAACTTTTCTTTGGCTGTAACTTTACTCTCTTCTGCTATTGTCTGTCTGCTGTTTCTGCTTGTCTCACACTGTTTATATCTTTATCACTTAATCATCTGGCCTTCTAGAAATCTCTATATTCTTTACATCAATGTGTAATAGTCTCAACATCAATGAATTATAAACATAACTTTCTGCAGTCATCTGCTTTTAACTCTTATTGTAACAAAAATAAACAGTAATAAAATATTCACTCACAAAATAAATTAATCAATAATATCTAAACAGTGTTTTATATCATGACAATCTATAACTGAATAATTCTGTCGTGGAGATGGAGTATTCCATAGGACTACTGGTAGTTCTCTCTGGTGGTATTTTGCTTCATAAATATGTTTGTCCCAGACCGTACACTCATGGACTAACATGAGTAAAGCAGACAGAGATTGCTGCCCATATCTGCAGCTCTGTGGCATTGAGCTCTTTCTACTGTGGACTTGATGTACAATTCCAGATGCCGCCTGGTTTTGTTTTTTGCACTGTGTCATATTTCTGTTTATATATCTGACTAATTTTTTTCTGTGGTGTGATGCCTTTCCTACTGCAGAACTGACGATCAATTCCAGATGCTGCCAGGTTTTGGTTGAAGCACTCTGCCACATTTTAAATATATATATATATATATTTGCCCCTCAGTCTGAAACATTCCTCCTCCCTACCATCATCCGGATGTACCTTCCCAGTGGGTCCAGTGTTGGTTGGAGATGATCCAGCTCAGTATGTCCTCACATGTGTGCTGGCCAGTTTCTCTCTTCCTATCGTGGACTGGATGACAAATTCCCACTGCCACCAGGTTTCTGGACTGGAGATACACCCCCAAATTTGCAGTTCCATTTTCTGCTGTCGGCTGGATGTCAGCTCCTGGCAGATTTGGTGTTGGTTGTATAGTTGGACGCAGCACATGATTTCCCGCTTCTGTATGGCTGGATATCCTCCTCCTACTGCGGACTGGAAGAACTATACCCGTTGCTGTCAGGTTTTGGACCATAGATGCCATTCTGCCAGGGCTTTCCACTTTCCTACCATTTGCTGGATGTCAGTTCTTGGCAGGTCTGGTGTTGGTTGGGTTGGAAATGTGTACAAGTGGTGTGGTGTCAAGTTTTGAGGTGAAGAGGTAGTTGTTCCTCTACCTACCATGGATATGATGTTCCATTCCAACTACTGCCTTGTGTTCGTTGAGGTTGAACTTCCACGACAGTCTGTTGTGCCCTAGCCACTCACACCCAGGAGTCTTATACATCGGTCATACATATACTGGGATTCCTTCATGTTTCTGCCTTTTAATGTTCACGACACTGTCATAAAACAGTGAAAAGTATACCTGTTTCAGATGTGGTGTGGTCTCCCGCTGAGGTGTGATGTTTTCTCTTTTGATTCCACACCTTCATGGGTCTCTCTTTGGAGGCTTTCTAAAGGGAGATCATATTTTTTATCGGCCCTCCACCAGTTCAGTGTGGAATTCTAGCTATTTTGTGAGGAAAGGTAAGATATTGTATCGGAAGTTAGCATTTTACTACACTGAAAATGTATTTCCAATAGACACCTCCCACCCAGCTTCCCTAGTTTCGATGGTATATGGTGTAGGTCTTCTGTCCAATCTTGAAGTGATTGAGTGCAGATGTGAAAAGGGTGCTGGTTATAACAGGAGTAGTGTCATGCTCCTATTGGCAGAAAGCTGCTGCATGATTATTTGCATGTGGATATGCAAAAACAGGAGGTGGAAGGCTAGTGGCATGCCTTGAGAATTTGTGCCAATAGAGGGCAGTGCTAGTTGAGAAAAGCTTTTTTGTGAGAGGAGATAAGGATCTATCGGAAATACATTTTCAATGGAGGAAAATGCTAACTTTTAATGATCCTTTGTGCTTATTCTTTTATTAAAGATATAGAAAGCAATTTGAAACCCCTTTTTAATACAAAATTGCAAATTGTTGACAAAGTAAAGAACCCAGTTAGAATAAGAAAGATTAGCTCTGTTATTTTTAAAACACAGGGACTTCGTACATTGGAATTATGTGTGGATAATCTTCAGCCAGACTTTCTTTATGATCATATCCAGCCTGTTAGAGCTGAACTCATGCAAGCTTTGTGGCGCACTCTTCGTAACCCTGCAGATAATGTAGCACAAGTGGCTTTCCGGGTTTTAGGGAAGTTTGGAGGGGGAAATCGAAAGATGATGGTAGAACCTCAGAAAGTAAGATATTTAGTTTTTGTTCAGTAAAACAATATTGGCAAACTATGAAAATAAATTTGGTTCTTATAAGAAATAATTTACTAAAATATTATGTTTTATCAAAATGTTCATGCTTTTACTGTTAACTTATTAAACAAAAATAAGAGATTATTTGCAATTTGAATGTTGATGTGTTTTGTCTGTTGCTGAATTATAATTTTTGAACAGCTATGTTTATTAATCATGTACTTGCATGTATCCTGAGTTTTGTCTTTTAGTTTAACTAAGAATCAGAAACTGGTTGCTGTATTGTAGTCATATGAGAGTAAAATTCACCAGAAAAGTTATTTTTAATTTGTGTTCTTGAAATGAATAAGCCTTTGATATTCAAGCTCTGTTTCAAGGCTTGCTTAAAGTTAACTTTAGTGATACAACTTTTCAAAAGTATTATTGTACCTTATTTCTACTGAAATGTAGAATTTAATGCTATTTTGATAATGAAGTGATTTAATTTTTCTTTCATATGTTGTTAACATAAAAGATTTCAGATTAGGATGTTTTTATCACTTTTTAATAATTGCCTGAATATATATTTATTATTCTATTTCTCCTTGTTTCTTTTTAGCTGGAATACAATGATCGAGAGAGTGTTGGTCCATGTCTTACAGTTTATTTCCAGGAGCACAAAGTACCTATTGCTCTTCCCGTTGAAAAAGTAAGGTCAATTTATGGACACAAATTTATTGTAGAAAAATTTTATTTTGTATTTGAAATAAAGCAGCTTAAAGGCTTTAGTTTATAAACCTTATATTAGAAATGTTTATAATTTTTTACATTTATTTCAAATTTTACCCTTTCATGACTGGTGCACACCTACAAAGCTCAACTGAAAAGTGTGAAATGTTGTAACTATAAATATTACACTTTGTATTTCCAACAATAAACAAGTTTTAAGTTTTACATAACAGTGTACTTCCTTTAATTATTTATGAAGCCGAAGTTTGAAAATAACTAGTCAACATTTAAATACAGTTGGAAAGAGCAGATTATAAACCTGTTATCAATGCAGAATTAATAAAAATGGTGTGAGCAGTAATTTATAGTTTCTTGAAATATTGACTAGTGGTAGCTTCTGTAGGGATGAACAAAGGAATTGATTGGGAAGTTTAGAAGACTAATGGACAAGACAAAGATCTGAAAATTGTTTTGAGAGTTTATGTATACCTTCCTTTTCATTTGTCAAAATGTTTTCATGTTAAATTGTGTCTGTTTGAAAGCTTCAGACATATTCTTCAATGATAAGATAAACTTAATTTGGTTTAACAAGTATGGTAGGCTAGAGCAAAATATTCTGATGACTCACACAGATCATTGCTTATTGAATGTTATTGTTAAGTTTATGATATTCAAATAAAGCACACAAGTAAAATAACTTATTATTTATTGAAAAGAAATTATATTTAGTAGATATAAATGTATCTCAAGTAAAAAACATTGTAGCAAAAAATCAGGGTACTGAACCTGATGAAGGTAATGGTGGTGGCATATTAAAAGGTGAGGTCCTGTGTTATGAATAAATTTATTTCCGTTTTTTGCCATGTTTTATGATTTAAGACCAGAATTTGTGACTACTGCAACCAGCAAAATAAAGTATCAAAAGGAATACTTTAATGAATATCAGTCGAGTTTAAACTGGTTGGATATGTATATATATAGTGGAAATTTCTGATCAATAATAAAAAACTTTAAATTATGATGAAGTGGAGTATCTTGTTTTATTTTCAAACAGTGGCTCTCAATAAAATTTTGGAAATTTTACAACCTAAAACGATTGTCAAAATACTAAAAGAAATTATATGAAGTGTTTGAAGTTGAAAATAGATAAAGTTTTCTTTGTACTAAGTTTCATGTAATTTGGTTAAGTATTCATGCTGTAAGAAGGAATATAATCAGAGAATATGAGTGATACTTGTCCAGTCCAAAAACTGTTAAACTATTCACAATGATGTTTCTACAACATGTTTATGTAAGTGTAGGTACTGTTGCTTATTTTTGTTCATTTTCAAGAACTCCAGTTTTTTTAATTTAGTGTTTATTTCAAAACATTAGTAAAAATCTATTATAAAATTAGATTTTTTAGGCCTACAAAACACTTTTTTTTCATTTTGAATAAAAAGTATTACATTTTCACTTTTTTGATACAACAATATTCTTAAAATATCATGTGAAATATATTATCTTCGCTATATTATTTCTTAAACTTATTCCATGACACACAAACACACACTTTGCGGATGTAAGGTTACAGTTTTTTTTTCACATTTATGATGATCATTTTTTTAAATACATCAGAGAAGAGTTAATATATGTTATTCAGGTTCACTGATGTCCAAAAGGAAAGCAAAAACATTCCAAAAAAACAAAGATTCAGGGCTTTTATATGAAAAATAAATTGAACACAGACCGTAAAGAAAAATGCAAGGAAGCACAAGTGTAATTTGAAACAAAAATTCTTTATTAGTACCAAATAAAATGTTCTTTTACCTAAACTGTCCATACTCTTTCTGTCTCATCTGGCTGCTGTGGTTGAGGGCTGGAAAACAAGAGATTGTGATCAAGAGAAATCAAATGTTAGATACAGACAGAACTGTGAAAATACCTGACTTAAATGATCTTGCAAAACAAAGCAAATCTGGTATCACACAAGTGAACAGGTTATATACTTCACCCTATGGTCTACATACTATATTAAGCCGGACCAAGTGTACAGGTTTCTGTATTGCCTTTTAAATAGGCTGCTTTCTAAGAAATACATATACACAAGTTTTGAATATTTAGAATGATGGTTACAGTATATAGTCTTTACCTGTATAAAACGATCAGCGCGTGTTTACAACCTTGAGACATACAGTCAACAAAAATGTCCTAACTACATAAAGGAACTAAATGGAGATTTAATTATTTTTTTTAAATAATGTGAAATTTAGTTTTAATACATAAGTGTTGTGGTTAAATGAGAAACTAGCTGTCTGTACAAACAGTAATTGTATACTCCTATTGTCATTTTTCATGTTACATTGGTAGCCTAAGTTACACAGTTGAAAATAACTTAAAAATTATCATTTGTAAAAATGTTTGATACCCATGATGCAATGTGATTATGACAGGCTATTAGAAAGTTACATTGTCTTCTCCTTGTGGCCAATCAGTTTGAAAAAATTTATAGAAACAGGAGTTTGAAGAAGGACTACCAAAGTACAACATTTAATAAATTTATTATAAAAATGTTCTTAATTTGTCCTTACAACATATCTTACATATTTTTATAATGTTTAAATTTAAAATAAGGTAAGAAATCGTTGTTTGTTTGCTAAAAGTTATATTTCAAATTAGGTCTATCCTTTGAAAATTAAAGAAAAGCATAAGTAAATATGTAATGTTATAAAACTCTTTATAGGTTCTGTAATAACAGAAAAAAATTATGTCAAACTATTTTTGATGTCACATGACAAGTTTAAGTGTGAAACTTAATACTATCTATTAATAACATAAAGTGTATAGATTGTTTTCAGTAATGTTCTAAAACTTTATGAGCTACCTCACTTCCTATTCTTGTGCAGAAAATGTGTGAGACATGTAGTGCATCTGCACAACTCTTAAATTGTTTTCTCTAGTTGCCATAAAATGTAATTTTTGGATATAAATTTAATGTATAATAACGAATACTTCATGACAATATCAAGCATAAAGTTAATGCAGTTACAGAGAGAATCTTTTTTTTTTTAAATTAGTATATGAAAATACTCTCTTCTAGGTTTGGTTTTCTTTTATGTTTTTATCATAATTTCTTAAGTGAAGAACATAATACATTGAATTTTAAATTTATTGACCTAAAATTAATATTTTTTAGTTTAGGAATGGATTTCTACTATGGCATATTTAACAAATCAAATCAAAAATTCTATATACACAGCATGGTCACAAGTAAATAGACACCACCTTTCCAGAAAAAATGAAAATTTTCAGTCA
>NW_013666326.1:268823-319145 GCF_000517525.1 Limulus polyphemus | reverse complement strand
CCCATATCCTTCCACTGTCCGAAAATTGAGCAAATCTTGATTCGTCTGAGAACAATATGGTCTTCCAAAAGTCCAGAGGCTTGGCCATCATATCACTTGCCCACTTCTTTCTTCTGACCATGTTGGCAGGTCTTAATAAGGGCTTCCATCTAGCTGCTCTGCAATGATAACCCAGATTTCGGGCTCATCCCACCAACTTTGGCCACTTCTGCAGCCGTTAATCTGGGATCCATTTCTATGCTTCTCTTGACAGCTTTTTTTGTCCTCTTCGATGGACCAGGACGACCCGGATGCTGCTCAGTTGTTTCCTTGCCGTGTTTCCTGAACTGCATGATGATTCTGTTGACTGTTGAAAGCGGGATTCCCAAATTCTGCAAAAGTTGTTGCTGACTTATTCCACCATCTGCTTGACCAACTATCCTTCCTCTAACAAAATCTGACAATTCGAGAGAACCTTGAGTCCTAGGCATGTTGTAGCACAAGATAGTTAGTGTGCAGACCATTTTCATTTATATAGTGCTCTATGAACACAAATTAGTTTGCGTAAATCAGTTAAATGACGAAAAATTAGGTGTCTGTTTACTTGTGACCACTCAGTGTATATACATTAACTTTGTCCTATTTTGTATATTGACTTAAGACTAAATGAATTCCAGAAGTATCAAACCTATCTAAAAAAAATGATATATATATATATATATATATATATAGAAATAATAAAATTAATCATATTCCTATTGCAAATTCTCATCTACATCTATTGCATTAAAAAACATATGAGAAAAGGACATTGTCTGTATACATTTTTAAGAGTGTTTTATCCAATTTTCAGTAAAGAGAAGCAGAAATATCCTAATTTTTTAAAGTTGAATGAGAAATAAAATATAATTGAATCTAAACCCAATAGTAGAAAGCCTTTATACAGTGTGTGGTTATTCAGGAAGGTTTTTGATTTTTGTAAAGTTAACTATTTATATTTATTATGCTATAGATTATAGAAACAGCTTTCAATGCCCTCAAGTCAAGTAGTACAGAACCATACTATAGGAAGCAATGTTGGGAAGTCATCAAAGGATTTCTAGTGGCCAACATTCAACAGGATGATGATAGGCAGAAAATGCAACAGCTGTTTTCTCATCCAAGGTTGCTTTTTTTTATTTTATGTTTAAACATAATTTTTTTATTTATGCATTTCTTTTAGTGAGATTATATAATTGTTATTTGTATACTTAATGAGGCATATAATTTTTGTACTATTCTTATATTTTCAAAAGTTGAAATGTCATTATTTTTCTGTGCTAAGTTCTGAGTTGGAAAGTTCAATCCTTGTATTAAATATTATCAAATTACTGTTGTTTGTTTTGGTTTGGTTTTAAGATCTCTTAGAATTATGATGTTATGGTATTACTATATATATTTTAAAATATTTTTTTCTTATTGTAGTTTTGGAAGTAGTGAAATTCTTACCATTCAGGGGCCTTTCTACAAATGTCCAGATACAGAAACCAGAAAAGTTCATGAGATAGCACTTACTGCTATGTTTGGTAAGAGTAAGAAATATGTACATATTGTTCTAACATTGAGTACAAATTTAAAAGTTTATAAAAAAGGTGATGAAATATAATGTGTAAAGATTATATTTGTCTATTTTAAAATACATAAAACTATAACTGTTTGTCAGTTTTAGCTTTTTTATGAACAATTGATAGAATACTTAAGATATTTAATTTTTTTACTGAAATTATCTTTTAAAATGTAAACATATTTTTTAAGAAATAATGTGGGCTTGTAAACATGCCAAATGCTGATTGAAAAACTGACACAGAATGATATCAAATATGTGTTTTATATGTTGTGATGTAATGTTTGTGTTAGCCATCCTTTGTTGATCAAAATCAGAGTAGCATTTTTATAGCTGATTACTCTAAAGTGTTTGAGAAACAATGAAAATATCTTGAATTGATATTTATTATCACAAGTAAGGGCAAATGCTAACTGTAATGATAGGATTTAGTATTTAAATTAATTTTATGAAGTTTGACAAAAGAAAGAAATCAGACTTGACGTAAAGATGAAGCAAAAGTTTATTAGCCTTTGGTAGAGTATTGTTATACCTACTTAATTGTTTTAAGTTTAATGAACTAGGAATTATAAGATCAATATTATTATTTTGGGTTGTGAAAATATATCAAGTAGTTAGAAAGGCAATATCTTTGGTAATTTAACCATTATTGGTCAGCTAGTAAAAATTAATAAATATATATATCTATTTTTATATTATTTATGTAGTTGTAAAAAATATAAGTTGCTGAAAAATAATTATATTAATTTAAGTGAAGTTCTTAAAAATCTAAGAAATATATAGTTTAATTCAATGTTTTTGTAAATATTAAGATAAAATGATTGCAAAGGATGTGTTATATAAAATTGATATAAAAGGAACTGAACTAACAGCTTTCTAAGTGTTGAAGAGAAATATAAATTCTTAGATTTAATGATTACTTTTCAGGTGCAAGATACAGATATTGCTGCACTAGCCCTTAAAGATAAATGTATATGAAAATAAATATAAAGTATTTAATAATTAAATTGATCTAATAATCTGGATGCAATGTCAAGTTTATTGCAATTGCCAAACTTGTATTAGTGTTAGTTTCTGTACACAGTTACTTAATACGATTTCTGTGACCATGATTACATATTGTTGAATTTAAGAATCTTAATTTTTATGGACCATTTAGAACTTTAAAGCCTCTTCAGAAATCTTATGATAATTATCTATTACTTTAACATATTTGTTTATATTACGTTGGTAAGAGAGATTTAGGTGGTAAAGAAATTTTAATTAACTACTTATAATTAACATAAAAGCAGTTAATAATTCTATAAACAGAATTTTAATGAAATATGTATTAAATTAACAGTGGAAGTGTACAAATTACACAATCTTTTTATAGTGGCTGCTGCCATTAAAGAATTGAGATCTGTTGTTCTACCATTCATGGTGTCATTAGTTCGACATTATACGTTGGTTGCAATTAGTCAGCAGTGTAGTCCATTTGATGTTACTGGTCGTCAGAATAAACTTCAGGGTATGGATCCTCTTGTACTTATTGATGCTTTAGCAGCAATTATGGGGCATGAAGAGAAGGAACTGTGCAAGCCAGGTCAGCTGGCCCTTGTAATAATTCTGGATACAGCTACTACCATTTTGACATCAAAAGAACGGGTAAGGTATTTATTTCTACATGTATCAATAAGCATAATTATATTAGGCTAGACTATAGACTGAGTGAAATATTCTGTTATACAGATAATAACCTACATTGATTTTTTTGAGAGAGTACATTTACGAGGGTTTTTGCAAAAAATAAAATAGCAATTCCTTGAATACAGATGTATAATAAAGATAACTTTGCCTATTCTGATGATAATTGTATATTGATTTTCATTCTGTAGCTATAATTAGAGTTAAGGATTTATAAAGGTGAGGAGAGAGAGATGATATAAATTTGTATATGTAAATATATTGTTTCTACAGGCATGTCAGTTACCATTTTTGGACTACCTCGTGGAAAGAATGTGTTCATTGTGCTATGACAGGGCATGGTATGCTAAGTTGGGAGGGTAAGTGTCCTTTTGGATAGTATATGCAATTCTTTTTTAAATTTATATGGAGTTTTTGTACTTATCAAAGTACAAGATATATTAATTTAAGTATGTTGATGATAACCATACTATCAGTGTTTTAGATCTTGAGCTATCTTAAAGACTTAATTTAGATTAAACTTTTACAACCCCGGTAATGAGTATAATGCCACCTCTGACATAATGAATAATTCTTAAAAATCAACATGTCTGAAACACAAATAATTCAAAAACATTAGCATAACAATCATGGAACCTTTTAATTCTTTAATAATGATGCAATTTTTAACCCTATGATAACAATCTACTTACATTGTAAGTAGGTACTTAACTCTTGGGAAAGTTCTTTACAAAAATTAAACTAGTAATAGTTTTGAATTTGACATGAACAGTCCTAAAAGTATGTAGCTTCAGAAAAATAAAATAAATAATTTTGTTTTTTTCTACTACATCTCATAAAACTCATTATTTAATTTAGTTATTTCCACTCAGACTCTGGATAGTTCACATGCAAGGTAATTTTCATTTTGAGTTTAAATATACTATTTCTTATCTTATAATTTTCACATTTTATTTGCATAATCTCTAGAACCTCCTAAATGAATATCAAAAGCTTGTTAAGGTAAATGTTTATATATTATTTTTCATTTTCTCTACTAAATCACTAACTACAGTTAGTTCACAGTGACCTCAATTTTAAAAACTCAAAAGTTCTTTTTAACAGAAAGTGAATGATAAGATAAATAAACATGGTTGGAAACTCTTTGTGGCATACAAATTATAGAAAACCATTACGAACTTAAAAGAAAAAAAAGCCCCACCTGAGGTGCCTCAAAATGTAATAAGAAGTTTTACAATCTAGTGTAACAATACAACGAAGGAATGTAACTTTTCAGCAAGTAGATTGTAATAAAGAAAATAATCACAGTTTTCAGATTGACTTACAATGTTGTCATCTTACAAAATTTGAAAATCGTAAAACAAAGCATGTGGACAGTTGAATTTCAGAGTTCTTGACATCACTAACTTCAAAATTCACTGTTTTCAAAAGATTTGAGCAAAAACTAAGCCTCGAACTAATGCAATGTTACCAGATTTGCAGATTAGTTTTCTCCACTGACAAGCTGTATCTGCACAGGTGGGAAATTGAACAGTTCCTACCATTTCAATAATAATTACAACTGGGAGCAAAAAATCAAGAATTAGGGCTAACAAATTCAATCTTTTTTTTTTAAGTATTTAATCCTCGACAAATATTAATGAAATTTGCATCAAAAGAAAATTTAAAATCTCTACATTTCAGTTATAATTTTATTTTTGAGGATAATGTGAAAGGATAGATCACACATAATTTTCCAAAACTTGAAAGGGTTAATATTCAACTGACAAAGTTAAAATAATAATGTGCAATCTGTGGATTAGTGTATAAAGAGGAAGTTTGACTTAATTAGCTTTCATAACATTATTTATGCATGTATGGCATAGCCTTCACATAGCTCACTAGTATTACAAAATTCTAACTCTAGTAGACAATGAAGTGAAATTTATACCATTGAAGTTTTAACATCTTAGTTGAAGTATCTGGATGACAAGCAGAATCACAGTATGCCTGATCCCAGTTTTATGTAATCTCTAAAGCTTTCTAAATACACTTCAAATGTTTGTTTTCAGTAAAACTTTATATTTTATCTGTTATTTTCTCTTCCCTAACTATTCAAGATTTGTCAATTTGACCAACCTCTGAACCACCAAAAGAAAAATCTAAATAATTCTAAATTACCTTTCTTTTCTTTCTAAAATGATTTCAAATTGTAACATGAAACTACATTCGTTTATTCTAAGTAGCATTAAACTTGTAACAATATACATCTATTTATACATAAATTTTATTGTTTTATTGTGCTTTGAACCATGTATAAGTAATATTCGTGCCATTATAAGTTGTAAATCACTTGGAGGACATAGAGCTCACGTTACGCTATCAAATTACATTTTCCACCATCTGCTTACATATGTGCCTTGTGAAACATTTTTATTGTATTATTGTATTAACTGACCTAAAGAGAATCCTATTTTAGTTACTTTTATAACAATAAATAAGTAATACACATGAAAAACAAGAAATAAAGTACTTGCCTGGGTCTTTTTTTTTTATTTTTTTTTTACTGTTGACTGTTGATGAAACTTAACCATACTTTTTTTTATACTAATGGTAGTAATTCAATAAATAATTTTTATTTTATTAAATAATGCACCAAAGAACATAGAATAATAACATGCAAAAATCAGACAACATCCCATAACTATCACAATTTTTGTAGCTTTCATCCTAGCTAGTCAATATATTTCTTGTGGGAATGACACTTGTACTAAAAGGGAAATTAACAATTCTCTGTTCAGAACATAATGTAGTATAAACATCACTTGATAGATGAATACCTTGGCTTTCTATTGGTTATAAATAATATATTATTAAATGTGAAATAGTATTATTAACAAATCTTAAAAGAGAGGATGTGACAGGTGGGTATGGCAAAAGGGGTCTGATTTTCTACTTAATGGCTCTGTAACCAAACAAAATTATGGTTTGTCTGAGTGATGACAATTTCATAGTGAGTAATTTATGTTAAATTTCATACTTACTGGAGGGGTGGGGAATAAATTACATAAGAGAAGATGCCTAGAGAAAAAATGTCATTTCTCACACTAAAGGAAGTCTTTTTTTCATATTGCCTTATAAACTAAGAACTTAAAACTTATATACTTTCAAAATATGGATTATTAGCTATGATTTTATGCTATACCAATTGCTATAACTTAAGCAAAATGTAGTTTAAATAAAATTTGGATATAAGTCCCAAAAAAACTCGTGACTGACAGACACAGTAAAGGATGCCCATGTAGAGAGTTAATTTATGTCAAATTTTGAAATATGAATGATAATGTGATTAATTCCTAACAATTGAATATAGAATATCCTGCTTACAAAATATAATTTGGCATCAACATTATTTATGCCTGATCTCCTGTCATATTAAAAGTAAATGTTGAGCTTTGCCTACCTGCGCAGCTTTTCAAAGCATGGGAAGTGGCATAAATAGGAAACAAATGAATGTTCGGACAGACAATACATGTATGATACCTAAAATTAGATCATGCATTTATTTTAATTTACGAAACGTACTGTAAAAAAATCAATAAATAACACTATGATTTACCTTTGATGACTTAATTTTTTTTAGCTGGTATTTACTATAGTAAGACATGTTTTACAGGCAGTCAGAAAATGTAAGATAAAAAAGACAGAATTAATATGTTTTCAATCCATGTTGTTTAAGAGGAACTTTGAAATTGATTTTATAGAAGAACTTTGTTGCATGGTTTTAGTGTTTCTTCTTTATATATAGAATACTAGCAGTTCCACTTCAAATTATTTTAACAAAGTGTGTATATTTTTTCAAGTCATTTAGCTCTTGAAAACTATCCTGGAAATGTTAAATGTTTATGCTGTACATTTAATATTTATTTTATTGATGACTTAATTAGGATAAAGAAATTCCAATTCTTTAAATATAAGTACTTCAGTACACTGTGTTATCAAGGTTAAAATATTGATTGGAAAAAATATAGGATGAAAGAGCCTGAGGATTATTTTAATAGCAACTAAAACAGGTTATGATGTCTTATTTTGTTTAATGCACTTTTATGATAGATATATAAAACCTTATACTTTATAATCACAGGTTTAATTGGAATATATTTTGTTTTTTTCAGCTGCATTGCTATTAAGTTCCTGTTTGAGAAAATGATGTTAAAATGGGTCTTTGCACACCAGTACCTCTTCCTGAAGGCACTACTCTTTGTAATGATGGATTTAACAGGAGAAGTATCCAGTGGAGCAGTAGATATGGCAAAGTAAGTAGTTAGTGTTATCTCATATCTGTAGTCTATTTTCAAAAAAACAAAAAATAAGTACCAAATTAACTCTCTCGATACGGTCTCTGTCGAGCTGACTGGCCATGTGACCTCTTTGTACTCATTTAAATTCTTTATAGATTTGATACTACTAACTTAATATAGTGTGTATGTATGTATCTTCACAAAATTTGGCAGTCTTTCAGTAAACATTATAAGTCTTTCACACACAATAAATCATATTTTTTAGCAAAGTATTGTTAATAAACTAAAATAAAGACTTGTCCATGAATATATTGAGTATTTGTTTAGACAAAGTTTGTGTGCAAAGTAATTTTCATGTTGAGATTAAAAATACTTTTCTTCATTTCAAAAATCTCAAACTTCCTTTGTGAAATCCCTAAAACCTCCTAAATACACTTCAGGTGTTTGTTTTCACTAAAACTTCATTTCATCTATTATTTTTCTCTTCCCTAACTCTATACAGCATTGGTCAATTTGACTGACCTCGTAACCACCAAAAAATAAATTGAAATAAATCCAAATTACCCTCTTTTATTTCTAGAATAACTTCAAATTTTAACTTCATTCATTTATCCTAATTAGCTTTTAACTTGTAACAGTATACATCTATTTATAATTAAATTTTAGTGTTGTATTGCCCTTTGAACCATTTCTAACTACTATTCGTGCCATTATAAGTTGTAAATCACTTGGGGAAAGTGGAGGTCAAATTACATTACCCATAAGCTGCACGCGCGTGTGTGCCTCGTGAAACATTTTTATTGTATTATTATTATTATTTTACCTAATCTAACTTTAACTAAACTAGAGATATTCCTATTTTTACATGTTAGTTATTTTTATAATGATAAATAAAGAATAATCATGAAAAACAAAAAATAAAGTACTTACCTGAGTAAGTTTTTGTTTTTCCTCTCAACTGTCCATGACACTTAAGCCTACTTTTTTATACTAATGATAGTAATGCACTAAATAAGTTTTATTTAACTAAATAATGCACCAAAGAACATTGAATGATAATATGCAAACTGCAAGTATAATTAAATATTGGAAATAACTTGCTAAAAGACCATGATGTGTGCAGTAAATGATGCCCAGGCAGATAGGATTAAGTAGTTTTAAACTTGAGATCAACTTTTTACTAGTTATGTTTCTTTTGCAAGTAATATGTTATTTGTAAGAATTTAAAATTTTGAAAATATTTTGTTGTAATATTTTTATAAAAACATTGAAAAATTCTGTATTTGTTGTAATTTCAATAACTAGTTTTATGTATTCCTGCATTATTGTAAAACTTTCCTATAAAGTTTTTATTATATAAAACCATAAGTTTCATCTTTTTCTTTTTTTTGGTTTAAGAAAAACATCAGGCACAGCTTCAGTATGTTTTTTTTTTACCCCTTACCAAATTACATAAGCAAGCAACCTTTTTTTAATTTGTTGATCATAAGGTTTCATTTTGTGTGTGTAATTAACTTTTAAACCATTTTATACTCATACATGTGTTTTTACATTTCATTGATTTTGTTTGGTATTTTAAGCAGTTACTTAGACCAATGAGGCATAATGTAATCACAGCTCAAGACTAGTACATTACAAGTCTACCTAAAAGAGTGTTTGCACTATGATTGGCTCATGAAAAATGGCATTACAGCCTGGCCACTTTGCTTGTATGAAGTGCAATGATGGACAGATGCACACCACTCATAGTTGAAACTGTTTAAATTCTTGAACGATAAAACACAATATTATGATTAAATACATAATTTTCACTACAGAAAATCAATACATAATATAATCTCAGGTTCTCCAATCATTATGATGATCAGAAGATCCCAGCAAGTTGCATGCATTAGGGAGTCTTCCTAAAGAGAAAGAACTGGTGGATAGTCATGAACAGAGATTTAATTTTTGTAATGTTATATGGTATTAAATGACACTCGGTGACAAAGATTGCTGAAACAATCATTTTCTGAAAGAAGCATGCATCCTTGGATTTTGAGCACCTCAAATTGTAAAATTTCAACCATTTTTTTTCTATCTTTCTGCAAGAAAGACATTCTTGCTGTTAAAGCAAGTATTTTCTTGTCTTTTTCATTTATCAACTTTATCTGTTTTTCAATGGTAGCTTCAAGTGCCATAAATAAAGTGTTCTAATTTGAATCTGTAGAAGAACTTTGATTGCATGTCTCAATGTTGGCTCCATTTTGAGAGCTTAAAAAATATGATGAACAGATGTTTTTGCATTCTAGCCACACATTTACTCAGCAACACTTCATTATCACTAGCATTTCTTTTACTCGATGATGGCTAGCTGCCTTCCCTCTAGTATATCACTGCTAAATTAGGGATGGTTAGTGCAGAGAGCCCTCGTGCAGCTTTGTGCAAATATAGATTCAGGTTCTTTTATTTCGTATTCATCACCCAGAAGATTAGTTGTAAAATGCGAACTAATGGATTTTATTGAAAGCAGTTATTGTTAAAAGTGAGGAACAACCACTATAGTTATAGTTTTTGTAATAGGTTTTTTAATCCTACACTTATCAGTTAACCAAGAATAAATGGGGTCAGTCAAATGAACCAATTCCATATTGGAGAAGGAATGTTGATTATAATTCCGAATTTACTATGTCCATCTACATGAAATATGGCAAGCTTTTAGTCAAATGTATGAGTATGTTTTACTCAAAAAAAGCAAATGTGTTACAAACGTACTTGTACCCAAGATACCTCTATGTGTGAATTGCTGACGTCAGTCTGACCCAAACTCTAGCAAGTTGATGTTCACATGAAGAATAAAATACTTTTGTCCACTGTACAGTTTCCAAATTTCATATGCATAATCTCTAGAACCACAGAAATTCATATTTGTGTTTTTTTTTAGTATCCCTTTATATTGTGTTGGGTATTTCTTCTCCTTCACCATGCAGTGTCATTAAATCAACAGTGTAGGGTAATATGAAGTGTTGGTAACTGACTTCTAATACATAATACAGTGTTTAATGTCTTTTTGTATAAGGTCATGGCATGTGCACTTTGACTCCCACCCATACATGTATGGTTACCAAACATCTTTTTATACACACACTTGGCTTTTTTTTTGTACTAGATTTAAGTATTATGAAAATGGGACCTACAAAGAATAATTGATAGTTTGTAAGATATTAAGTTTGTTTTCCAACTTTTTGATATTATTGTTATAATCTAATTATCTTGTTATTGTACTTATTTGAAAGTAAGTTTTAAGTATGAAATTATTGAATCAGTTTGTTTTGTTTTAAATAACATTATGATAATGAAGGAAAATCGACTGCTGTCAGAATCAATGATTTACTTAGTTATAAACATTTATTGCCTTCTCATTTATCTACTTCAAGATCCAATCTTGAAAAGATGTTAATTCTTTGTGGAAGCCAGATTATTTCTGATGAAATGAACGATAACTTAGTTGAAGCCCAGAAAAAATCTCTGCATGATGTTACCCAGGAGTTGGTGCGACAAGTGACCTCACCCAACACTTTTGTTCGAGAACAAGTAAGGATGATCAAACTTTCACTTTAATATTGCTGCTTAAGATTTATTTTAATTTGTTGCTTAATACCATAATTTTCAATTAACATTTTTGTTGAAAAAACCATATGACCATCTGGTAATTATTTATTTAATGGATAATCAGTGTATCAGACTTTTTTGCAAAATTTTTAAGAACTGGATTTTTACTATATTGAAATATATAGCATTGCTAAACAATTAAAGATAGGAACATGGCACTTGTGTGTAAGTATTTGTTAAAAACTCAGTTAAGAAAGCATTTAAAAGTTCACAATACTTTAAATTTGTTAAAAGCATCTGGCCTTAGTAAAAATTTACATGTTTTGGTGGGTCAGATATCTCCCATCATCAGTAAGGAAAACAACACTGATATTTAAATCTTGCTATTTTGCATAATTCAAATGCATTGACCAATCATTTGACATACAAATGATTGTGTCACTCCTAAAAAAAAAGTCAGCTTTATCACATATATATGCAGAGCCTTAAATATGTGTTTATGCAAAAATTAGTATGAGAATTGAATTTTAAAGACATTGCTCTCAACAGAGGACTTAACCCTTTTACAATGGAAGCCCCCTTTAAACAATTTTTGTGCAAGTCACTGTGTTACATTCAAAAGTTAATTAAACACCTTTAATATCAATGAATGAGAATGAATTTGATATCATAATGTATGTTATGATTCGATGTTTTTATTTTATCCAAGTTTTAAGTCCCTTATTACAAAATATACCTTTAAAAAACTACTTAAAACTTCAGAGGTATTGTCTAGTGACCAACGAACTACGAAAAATCTTTCCTTTGGCTCTCTGTATCTTCAATAATACAATCATAATAGAGTAGAGATACATTTATCCACTAAGATGCTTACATGACCTTTTGATCATTCCTTTTAAAGTGCTCTGAATGAATACAGTTAAAACAAGTAATAAAATGCCCACCTTCGATAAACTTGTTTGAGCTTTATCCCTTTTATGTAGATGTTACCTACACATTTGTATATAACAGTTGGAAAGAGTTTATTTTAGAGTATAAACTAGCAATGGTTATTTTGAAATTGATGCTAAGTCTTCGTCACAGAGTATATGAAATTGACTATAGTATTGTTGGCTGCTTGATTGACTATAGCACTTGGAGTTGTTTCTTACCTAAATATGTTATAGTTAGAGATACAGTTTGAATTGTATTTAAGTCTTACTACTATGTTTTATTTAATTATGTATTATTTATGTTTTAAAATGCATAATTAAAAGATTTAAACATTTTTAAAACATACATCAGACTTCGCGTCCATTCTTATGGCTTATGATATTACACGCTAAACATAACATTTTGGTGAAGGAAACTGTAATGTGCCTCATGGGTACTTCTTACTTGTATCAAGGTGAATAATAAGTTGTAAAGGACAAGAAAGGAAAAGAAAACATTAAAAATGAACTATATGTGAAAAGGAAAAGAAATTAAATTATGAATTTAACAAAAAAAAAAACTAAAGATATTCTACAAAAAAATTAAAAGGTATGAATTTTTTCTATTTTGTAATTTTAACTATCTCATTGCATTGTATGTTGATGATAATAGCTAGAGTTGGTGATGTGGTAGAGAAAATGAAAAACTAAAATAGAAAGATAGCATATTTTCAGTAAAAATACTTAAGTATAAAACCATCATTTGTGTACAAGATACTTATGATCTGTAATGAAATCTTACCAGTTTTTGAGAGAATACGTTAAGAAATCTCAGAGTTACCACATGTATTGTTATACAAGTGAAATTTGTGATTCAATTTCTGCAAATTGCATGAGCCTGCTGCAAAAGTTTTAACAGGAACGTTATTGATAGAATCTATATAAATATAATAGTACTGTCTGTTGTATGTCCAAGTAACTACTTTGCAAGAACTGGATGGATTGTCACATGCGAGGGTACATACAAATTTTCAGTTTTGCATTTTGAGGTTTTTATGGGTGGTTTTGCATTTTTTTAAATTACCTCACCTCCTTTGGATGGAGGTTCATTGGGTCCATGGGGAGAAAAATACAAATTTTCAATTTTACACCTTGTGTTTTGTGGTTTTTATGGGCATTTTTGCATTATTTACCTTTACCTCACCTTCTGGTGATGAATCTTCACCAAATTTGACATGAAGTTTTGTTGGATCCATGGGGGAGATGCATACAAATTTTCAGTTTTTGTGGTTTTTATAGCCGTTTTTGTCTTTTTTACCACTACACTGCACCCTTTTGATGTATCTTCACCAAATTTGGCATGAAGGTTTGTTGGGTCCATGCAGAGATATATGCAAATTTGCAGTTTCACATTTTGTTTTGCAGTTTTTATTAATGTTTTGCATTTTTTATAATTACATATATGGGAAGCATGTTTTCTTGTCCTAAGATAACCTTTCATTAATCATGAAGTTACCTAACTTTCTTTCAGGGGATGGGTACTCCAGCTAGTTTATAATAAGTTTTGCAACAGATTTAAAATTCATAGTGCACTAGGCTCACTAGGTTGATAGTAAGAATATTTGTGTGCCATACATTTAAATTATTTCTTCATATATTGGTGATGTGTTTAAGAAATATATTAACTGATGGGTAATGTTTTCATCTCGGGTTAAACTTAATCACTTTATGTCCACTATTGAAGATAAAATTACATTAATAGATAAGTGTGGTCTAACTTATATTGGCCACAGAAGTAGAAATTAAAATTTAAACTTAACATAACTGAGCTACTGGAAAACAAAAAAGGAATGAATCAGCTTTAACAGAACATATAGTTAAGAATCCTGTTGTTTGGAATAATATCAAATTGATTGAATATACTAATAACAAATATAACCTAAATATTTTAGAATCATTAGAAATTGAGTTTAAATTGAGATGTGGGTCCAGGAGTTGTAGAATTTCTTTCATGCGAGTGCTTCTTTGAAGAGAGGTGAAAGGTGGCAGCACAATGTATGTCAAATGATTGGTCAATGTGTTTGCATTATACAAAAATAGTAAGATTTAAATATATGTTTTCCCAATGCTCTTTTCCTCTCCTGATGACCAAAACAGGTAAATTTTTAGATTATTGTATACTTTTAAAACATTGTTTTAACCGATTTTTTAATAAATTGCTAAACAAATATTACTAATAATATTGCTTGTCAAAACTAATATTTTAAACTAATGCAAAATAGATTTCTATTGCAGTTCTTATGATTTGAATTGCAAGCACATTCTGAACACCCATATTTTTAAGCTAAAAAGTGTCACATTTCAACACTTCTTAACAGTTTATAAAAAGTTGATACAGAAAGGTAGAAATGATTAATATTTATCTTGATTTTATTATATTTTTTAATAAATGATGCTTGGACTGTGAATCTAAGGGTTCATAGTTCATGTCCCATTGCCAAATCAATTCATTCTGCACTTTAAGGCAGTAGGTACTTTTCACTTGCTGCCTCTCCTTTAGTCTATCAGTTCAAAATTAATAATGGCTATGCACAGATAGTCCTTCTGTAGTTTTTGCATGAAAATTCTAGACAAACAATCACTTATTAAAGGCAATTTGCCATCGCTGTTTAAGTGTAGATAACTGAATTGTTTTTGCCTTTGTTTTGTATGATATTTTATTTCATGTACAATGTTTCTTAGGCAATGCATTCACTGGAAGTCTTAGCTCAAGTATCCAGTAAGAATGTTACAGAAATTATGGAACCCCACAAAGAGGTGTTAGCTGATATTATTCCTCCCAAAAAGCATCTACTGCGGCACCAACCAGCTAATGCTCAGATTGGCCTTATGGATGGCAATACATTTTGTACTACTCTCCAGCCAAGGCTTTTTACTATAGGCAAGTTTGAACACTCAAATTTGTACCTATTTAAGATTTATTTTTTAAACTAATGTGATATTAGGTTTTAATGTGTACCATGTAATTGTTGTTACCCTGAATTTTATACATATGAAAAACTATGCATTTCCTTTTAAGTAGTCATCTTAATATATACTATAGTTTCTTGGTTACACGGTAGTTGCAAGGTAGGCCAAGCTGACCAAGTCTGCACTGAGAGAGTTTTAATACAAGTAGGCAAAAAACTTTCAAGGAGAAATTTATAGAAATGCAAAACACATTAACCCTCTCCAGATGGATCATGTGTTATAATTTTTTGTGATTCTAGAATGAAAGAGGCATAATTTATATTTATTTCCTAATTTTTTACGGTGGTTACAAGATCGGTCAAATCTATTGAACCCGTACAGAAATGCGTTAGTGAAAATAACAGATAAAATATAAAGTTTCTTTCCTAAAAAACATTTGATAATTATCTGGAGATTATGAAGATTTCACATGTGAAATTTGAAAATTTTCTAGTGCATAAAAGTATTTTTAATCTTAAAATGAAATTTACTTTTGCATTTTGGATAGGCAACATGTGAAAAGAAAAAAGGGCATAAGAAAAAAATTAGATATTTTACGTATGAGAGCATTGTAATGTTTACTGCTAATGTGCCAAATTTCATTAACATATGCTTACTAATTTAAAAGTTATAGCATTAAAAGTATAACAAGCACAAAATGGTTATGAGGTTGGTCCCAGGGACCGAGCCCATGCTAATAGAGTTAAGACGTTATAGTAAGATGTTAGGATTATGACCAAAAAAAAATACTTTTAACAATGAAGATACTAAACTGATGATTCATGCATTCTAATCATTTTATGATTTAGTTTAGGATTTGCATGTTGAAGAACATTAAAAAGTTGCAGTTGTTCATCATTACTCGAGTTTGTAAAAAACTGAGAGAGTAGTTTTAAACTTAAATCGACCTCCTTAATTTTGTTGTACTGAAAATTTTTCTAAGTCTTTCACTTTCAGCAACAAAAACATCCAGTGTTCTCCTAGTGTGCATATTAGTTGGAAACTACAAATGATGCATTGGACCCCCCCCCCCTATCTAATTTTAGAAAAACTTCCAATTTTATTTTCCCCTAAGCATTATAATAAACTATGTAACCACTATTGTTAAAATTCTTGAAAACAGTATGTTTTTGTTTTCAGTATTGGTACCTTTATATATATTTTTATTGCACTTTTAATGTTTAGTAGGTTAAGAAAAAAAAAATAGAAACTCAATTTCCTCTCCTTTGTTACAAGTGAGTTTTTATTTCACCTGTCCAATGGATGGGTACTCCAGCTAGTACATAATAGATGCAATGTTTTTCTGAGCAGTTGCTTTTGTACTCGATGCATGTTAAACACGTGTTTACTCGAAAATCTCAGGCATAAAACCACCTTGCTCAGTAAATAATTACTCTAAAAGACACGAGGCTTTATTTAAAGCGATATTTTAGTTGTATTTGTTTTATTTGAAAAGGCTGCTTTTCTACTGGTAAAATTTTATACACACTTACTGGTGGTTGTGTCTTACTCTTGACTTGTATTTGTCCATTGCTTTGCATTAAAAATTCAAACATACACGATAATTAAAAATTGAGAATTTAATATCTACAAATAGAGATTACAAAAGAAGTAAGTAAACAAGGCTGGAGGTCTACTGCTGACAGTTTGCTCAAACTACAAGTCCATATTATGACTCCACTATAAAATTATTGCAAGTGTTATCTACTGTAATGTGGGATTGCACAGGAATTTTGGAAAAAACTGAGAGAATAGTTTTAAACTAAATTTGACCTCCTTAATTTTGTTGTGCTGCAAAATTTTCTAAGTCCTTCACTTTCCGCAATAAAAAAATCCAGTGTTTTCCTAGTGTACACATTAGTTGGAAACTACAACTCGTGCATTTGCTGGTGCATTAATTGGAAACTGCTACGTAAAAGGTTCCCAATTTTGCTGTTGCATATTGTTTCTCAAGTTGCTATTGTTCATCATTACTCGAGTTTGCTGTCTTTACATGGATTTCTGTGACTGTATTTCAGCAAGTTTTTAACAGTGGACAATTACCATAATAGATTTTCCTACTCAAACGACGGTGGTGATTCTTTCTACTGTTTCTTATACTTAGCTGAAATTGTGAGTGTGTATTCATTATTTATTACTGCTGCATATAGCACTATTTCATATAGCTATTTCTATTTCTAAATACTTGATATTAAGGTAGCAGTTGTAAATCAGAATTTAATTAAATAGATTCTTATAAATTAAGAAATTAAAACTTATATAATATTTAAATATGAATTATAAACCATATTCTGATCCCAAGTTTATTGACATACATTCATAATAAAGTAGTTTAATTAAGTGTTGAATGTAATTCTGTAAAATTCTGTGACATGTACACTTTTATCTAGAAGGTTAATGGCTTAGGAATGAAAATACTTAAAATATTACACCAAACTGGTCATTTCTGTCTTTATAGGTAGAGGCTTAAAACCTTTACTCAATAATGTCTGAACTATTCTTATGAATTTAAATTGGGATGAATCAAAGAGCCTTATGAATTGATGACTTGGAAAATAAATGTTTTTTAATACTCACATACTTTGACACCATTATATTTAATAAAACATTAAAGAATTTTTTTTTCAAGCAAGTTCTGATTCTAATAAAGGAAAAAATACTAAAATGTTCTTATCCAACCATAATTTTGGTTAGACTGATTTTTGGGAAATACCACCCTTTAAAGTAACTTCCCTCAATTTTTATAATAGTAATCTGATCAAACCTTATTTCAAATGTTTTTGGAAATTCAAGGATAAAACTAGTACATAGTCACTTGATCTCCACATAAACTAGAGTTTAGTGAATTTAATATGTAGAAGGACAAATGTAGTGTTTTGTTACAGGTGAAATAAAAGAGATAAGACATGGTGTTGAAGTCAAAATAAATTTAAAATGATCATTTAAGCTGATCTTCAAGTAGTGAGACTGTTTCAAGTATAAGTTAGATGGAAGAAAATATGTAATTGAACTGTGTTCAAATAATAATAATAATAAGGAGTAAAATAAACTTTTATGTGTAAGTAAGTCCAACAGAAACAAAGTATGCATGAACATCAGGTATAGGAGTGCCTCAAAGGTTGGATCGAATTTGGTGTAAAAGATCAGAAATTGTATCCACAATACATATTTTTTCTGTAGCTGCCTTGTTAGGAAATGAGAACCTGAATTTGTAAATATCTTCATGTGGCAATTTCAAAGTATCCTCCATACACAAGGTCAAACAGAATATAATACAACTATCCTATGAAACGATTGGTCAAGCTACAGAAAGTAACATGTTGGAGTAAATGTAACTCATGACCTCAACCATATTTGGAATGTTACAAATCAGAACTTCGAAAATTCAAAAAAATTTTTAGTTATGAAATATATACTATATGATACTACAGGTTTGTCTTATCAGTATAATTTTTTGATTATCTTTTCTCAGAGCACAAAGAGTTGTTTTGAGATTGGCATTTTTTACAGAACCTTGCTTTTAGTTCTGTCACTATATTATAAGAAAAATGAGGAAAACAGGCTTGGTTTGTACTTTGTTAATATAGTCTACTTCTCCATGTGTAAATGATCATTATGTTAATATGGGCAATATTCTTAGCAAACAATTTATTATACAAAATAAGGAATTTTCTCACTATAAACTTTTGTGAATACTTGTTCTTTCTGCTATAGATCTTTTTGTATTTCAGGAATGAACTGTTCATTGTTTCCTGTTTTGTGAGTGTGCTGTTTATTAAATGATTAGAAAAGTAGAAATATGGTGTCTGCTAATTAAATTCAAGTTTTTAAACAAAGTTCTGTACTTTTACCTCATCACAAGTTTTTGTTAATTTTATATTATGTTAAATGAAATAATGTTTTTTTTTTCTTGTAGATCTCAGTATTCCAGAGCACAAGATTTTTTTTACGGAACTACTAAATCTTTGTGAAGCAGATGACACTCTGCTTTTAAAATTGCCCTGCTACAAATCTATCACTAATTTAGTGCCACTTCGTAAATCAGCATTGAAAGCTTTGGCTGCATGTCATTATATTACTCAATGTCGAGAGAAAATATTTGATGTTCTGTACAAAGCTCTTAATTCCACAAACTATGAACTTCGGGAGGCTGCTTTTCAGTGTACCAGAAAGTTTATTGGAGGATTTAGTATTGATATGGAAAAGGTGGGTTAATTTGGTGTGAATTTCACAAGTTTGTTATGATCTTATATTTTATTATCGTGTAAGATTTATCCTTATGTGTGTCATGTTTCAATACATCACTCCAATGTGTATGTTATTTAATAACAAATTACATACAGGCTTGATTGACTTGACTGACCTCATAACCACAAAGTGATCATTTCAGTTTCCATACTATATCTTTATACGACACATGTATCTTCACTACATTTGGCAAGCTTTCAGTAAACATTACAAGTTTTTTGTACACAGGAAATCAGATTTTTCAATTATGTATTTTTACTAAAGATTTATCCATGAATATATGGAGTCAGAGTGTTGACTGCTTTGAGTGCAAAGTGATTTTTGTGTTAATATTAAAAATACATTCTTCATCTGAAAATATTCAAATTTTATTTGCATAACCTCTAAAACCTCATAAATGAATATCAAACTTTTTTTCAGTGAAATTACATTCCATCTGCTATTTTCTCTACCTTAACCCTATATGGACTTGGTTGATCTGACCAACCTTGAAACCACCATAAAAAGCTACAAAATAATTCAAAAAAATATGTAGCTCATATTACCATATTAAATGATGTAACATGAGCTGCTTGTGAGCATACCCATGAAGAATTTTTATTATTATTATTTTTTCACTATTTTATCTAGCCTAGTCTTCTCTAACCTAATAAGTTTCTTATTTTTTACATTGTAGTTACTTTTATAACAAGAAATAAAGAATATACATTTATAACAAGAAATATAGTATTTGCCTTTTCCCTCTTGTTTTTTTGGTGTTGGTTGCCTATGAAATGTAAGCCTACTTTTTATAGTAATGCTACTAGTACTCTAAATAATGTTGAGTTACTTAAATAATGCAACTAAGAATACAGCCAAATAACATGCACAAAGCAAACAATGTTGTATAACTATCATAATGTAACTGACTTTCTAATTATGGCATAAGAGCCTTAAAATAATTATTTAAGCCTCTCAATCTAAATACCACAATAAAAACTGAAGATGAGATAGACAATACTCTGTATTGAAAACTGTAATATAATATGTTATTTGATAGATTAAAACTGTCTGTCTATTGATTATAAATAATATGGTATAAAATATTAAGAGAGAACTATTAGCAATTTGTGAAAGAGAAGATCTAACAGGTGGGTATGGCAAGTGGGTCTGATTTTCTAGTTTATGACCCCGTAGAAGCCATAAAAATTAGACTTTACCTTAGTAATATCTTTATTATAATGAGTAAATTACCTTAAGTTCAATATTTGAGAGTAGGGTGATAAATAAATTAGAGAAGGAAGAAGACATACTAAAGGAGATTGAGGATTTATTTAAATATTTCCTTATAAACATTAAGAACTGAAAACTTTTATGATGTTAAAATTTATTTATTTACTATGTTATAATGCCAAATTCATTCATATATATATTGATAATGAAGTAGTTTAATTAAATTTTGATTGTAACTCTTTAAAAGGTTGTGACTTGTACATATTAAAAATAACATCAGAAGATTCCCACATCTGTAGAAGGTTAGGTAATTGAGCCAAAACCTTGTGCATTAAAAAAACTATAAAAAAATGTGGTGATAGTCCAAATAAATTACTTAATACAAATCAGAAGATTTTTTACAGAATACTGAAATGGATGTTCAACTTCAAGAAAATATATAGTCGTGTTCAGGAACTTGTTTTGTCTAGTTGCTCAAAGCATGTGAAATTTGTCTGCAGGAAAGCAAAAAAAAACAAGTTCATTTGTACCTGAGTAGTGCTCTATGAAACTGTCGACATGCTGGCTATGCTACTTTTGCTGAATGTGAAACATGGTAGCAACATATGGTGTATATAAAAAATATGCATGCAAGAATGTTTAGTTTATCATGGTTTGACACAAGTATACCAAAGTACAAACTATATTCATATTATAAGGTATATACTATATGTAATATATATAGCTTACTCCTATATGTTTGATTGAGGATATGTTCTTTTATTCCTAACACAGATTTAATTACGGATTAAGATAAAGACTATTTAATGTTTAACTGTTCTTCAAAAGCATTTTTATTATCACTCATGAAATATTTCTCATTGGAAGAATCTTTCCTTACCAGAATATACACTCTTTTTTAAACAACTATTGAAGTAGGAACTGACAGATAACATTTACCTCTAAGAAATTCTAGAAGTCATGATGAATATGTCAAGACTAGTCTCTAGAAAGCAGTATATGTATGTTATACATACATACATACATACATACATACATACATGAATATATAACACATCTGTAATACCATACAAGCCTTAAACAAAAATGTTGCACAACAAAACAAAGTCATCAGGGCATAGGTTAAAATGTGTGGTATATGTCCTAGTTTTTGGAGGTGACTGTGGATACGCCATCTATCAGTATTAACCTCTGTTCACAAAGCCTCACATGTAAAGAAAAAGTAATAAGAGAGTAAAATAACAACATAAAAATGAAAAATGATGAGAGATCAAAATGTGGGTGCTCAAGCCCACAACATCCCATATCTACTGTTACGACAGCGGAAGTTATGTTACGCTGCTAGCGCATACGTGACTCAGTTTCTTGAATTGTCAGGGAAGTTCGAGTGTGATCGAGATGCTACTTTGTTAGTATATAAGCCTGGCAGAGAAGAGCCAGGGGGATGGATGGTTAATCGAACAGTACTCACTTTGAGTTTCGGTAATTTACAATTCTGTTTCAAGCTAGTGTGTGTTTTGCATTCACAGAGAGAAATGTCATCGAGACTGTGAATCACTGTGATTTATAGCGTGTATTATAAAAGTGATGAGAAACATACTGACTGTGGAATTACTGTGTACTAAAAGTTTGTATCGAGAAAGAATAAACTGGTTTAATCAAGAAAGGACTTGTATCGCTGAAGTTCCTCGGAAAGAATTTTTACTGGAAATTAAACAAGCAGATACGTAACACCACTATATCACCCATCACTGTATGCAGACATTTTAGGAAGTTGACTGCTCTCAGAAGAAAAGAAATGAAAGATAAATAAGAAAAAGTTCTGAAATTGGGGGGTGGTGAGTAAGAAAACCTTACTTCCTGAACTTGACATTCCTTCTAGCCCCAATTATGATAGTAAAAGGTAATATTAGTAACACAGCAGAAAAATGTATACTAGAATAAGATACCAACCAAATTGTCTAAACTATTATGATGCCCATCCTCCACCCATAAAGTTTACTGCAACTAATAATTTTTAAATATTCTTCTACCTTTTATATGAGCTTGTGTATTCATGCATATTAATAATGTTAATACATACATGAAAATAATGCCAAGAGTTAATATTGAAAAAATAATATAAATTTTTTTTCCACACATTTATGCATAATATATTTAATTCTTACTTCTTGATATTCATGTAATATATTTATTATATTTGTTACAAAGTATCTTAATAAACTGATAGATGGTGTATCCCCACTACTATGTGGGTCCTACTTCCACAGTCACCTCCAAAAACCAGAACACATCTTATACCCCACATTATAGCCTGTACCCTGGTGACTTTGTTTTGTATTATAAATTGTTTTTTTGTTTTTTTTATTATAGGTTTGGTTTTGCTGTTTGTAAAGTAGTCTTTCATTTTTGATGTAAATATTAACTGCTTAGATAATGTTTATTTGTACACCTACTAAACTTATATGCATATTTATTCACTTTCTTCAATTGTAATTACAAATATTGTTACTGTTTTATTTCTTTCCATCAATATTGTTAATTGGTTGTAGCATAAAATCAAAACAAAAAAGTGTGACTGTTAATGATATAAAAGTCATTCATTTGTAACATATCAAGAAATAATAGTGTTAAGGTTGTGTCTGGATAATCTTTTTCTTGTCACTAAAACTTTTCCTTTTCTTGCTTTGCAATTCTTCCCTGTTGCTTTAATTGGCTGCAGGATCCATTAAACCTTAATAACAATCTAGACACAAGCACTAGCAAATAAAGAACTTTAATTTCATTTTAAATGTGTGAGCATTAAGTCTTGTACAATAATATGCTAAGTTATGTTAGTCAGTTTAATTTTCTACTATATTTGAATAGCCAACCATAACTTTCAGTTGTAATTATTAATACTTAACATAATTTGCTCATTCATTGAATATTATACTTTGTAATTCCCAGAAACTTTAACTTCCTAGACATTACAGTTATTTGAATTTTTAATTATTATGTATACTTTTAGCTTTCAAACTATGCTGAATAAATGAGTTATATGTCAGAGGTATCTCTTTTATTGCAATTAGAAGTAGGTAGGATTTGTGAATTTATTTATAAACATCTTTTTCATAACTTAAACGAATGCAAAAGTTCAAACACACAGTTGACAAATATATGTTGCTGGGTTTGTAGCATAAGCCACCATACACAGCTGAACTTGGACAAGTGTATTCCAATATGAATACTTACCCCTTCTCACAGTTACAGCTATTCTTCATTTGACTGTTCTCTAGTGTGGAAATTTTCACTCATCTCTAGCCGTGCAACTCCCACCTAATTCCACGTGGTTCAGCTGCATTTAAGCATGAAAATTAGTATGCAACAGTCCTTCACCAAAAAGAGTATGACAAACCCTCCTATCATAGCTGACTCCCTCTATGCAGTTGAACCCAGTCTTCACTTCTCAATTTGGCACAACAGTGTTAGGATCTAGTGCTTGATTTCAAACATTTTTTCTCCTTCTTTAGTGCAGTTGAAAGCATTCATTTACTGATTTTCACATTCATATATTGTTTATAATCTACTATCAAGTTGGATTTCTTTATTTGAATGTGAATTCTGTTTCTCACTCAACTACTGATAATTAGTCAATATTTATGAATTCACAATTTAATATTACGACTACAATGGCTACAGACAGTACCAGTGTTCAACAGCTCTTGACAATGGCTGCAGGTTCGGCATTCTCAGTGAAGGAAGTGCCAGTTGTAATTCGTTGGGAGATGGCTTCTTTCATGTGGGATGAGGAATCTTCCAATCTACAAGCAATTCCACCATTACCTTAGGAATTAGATTGGGACGATGCAGACTGGGACAGCATTTGATCTCTCCCTTTCCTTATTAACTGCAGCACCTGGTTCTGAGTTTTGCTTCCCCCTTTGCCTGATATTGGGGCCCATGCCAAACATTTTGCAGATTAATTATGTGTGGGGGTTATTGTGCCATGCCCCCCATGTATTGCAGAAACTCGCACTTGCATATCATTAATTAGCATACCCTTAGGTCATTCAAATTTTGTCAGAAGGAGCCTTCTTCCTATTCCTCACAACCTTATCCCCTGTCCCATTTCCTTTCCCCCCTCAAGATCTTATTTCATGCCAGCATCTCACAGAAGTGGTTCAATACCTTCCCATCAAGGGTGCCATTGCACTTCCATTGAAGACCAGGCATTGTTGTCCTGTTTTCAATCTCTACCATCTAAATCACTTCCTCGACATGCCTTGATTCATCATTGAATCCTACATGCACATGCATTTATTGCAGTGGGTACTATCCATGGCACCTCATCAGGGACCTCTGGATTTACAGATATCCCTTCCTGCTTCCCTTCAGTCTGACTTCCTCTGATGGTTAGACAGTGGAGGTACCTATTCCTCCTCTTCTTCCAGATATCCACGTCTTCACAGATGCCTTGTTTGAGGATGGGGTGCATGTTGCAATACACAGGAGATCTCTGGCTGTTGGTGTCAGGAGAAGTTAGGTTTTAACATCAACTATTTGGAACTCTTTGCTGTTCGTTGAGTTATGGTTCATTTTCTGTCATCTCTGTAGGGCATGACAGTTATGATTCATTCTGACAAGTTAACACCAGTTTAGGGGGGAAACGATCCTGTTCCTTATGGTCCTTGATCTCCTCCTCTGGGCTTACAGCCACCAAATTAATTTCCTGACTTATCACATACCGGTGCCCTCAATCTTGTTGCAGATCAGCATATTGTGCCAACAGTTAAACATTGATTTTTTGTGTCTCAATTTGTATGTTGAATGCAGTACTGGTTCAAATTAGGTGTTTGTGATGTCAAAATACTAAGTCTATAGTTTCGTACAAATTAGGAACTCAAATTACAGATATTGATGAGCTAGAATATAGAATAAGAACCTCATATCTTTTCTATTAGCTGAGATATCACTCATGTACTGAATCAAACATAGTGGCCCCGCTCACTTCTTTACAAGTTTGGAGATGGCCCCCTATATACACTTACTTCAATATATAACATGTGAATAACCAATCAAAAGCTCAAAATGTCCCCCTAGTGGCTTTCACAGCCATTTTCATGTCTTAGGATGCCATCTTGTTTCTTCAAACCAATATTTCAAGGAGGTAAGTTGTATCTTTAGTCTGCTCAAAATTTCATATTTTTTTAGACCCAAATACAGCTCAGTTAATAAGCTTGATAAATTATAATGGAATTCTATGGTTTAGATATAGTAATTTATGATTTTTTGGTTATTCAACTGCATGTATACAACCTAAAAGAAATTGTTATGTTTCATATCTCCACGTACAAAACTTTAAAATGCTTAGCAACCTACGTCAAGCAGCAACTGAGTACAAAGGTCATAACTAGAAGAGATAATTGTTTACTTTACTTCTTTATTTACTGTTCTATGATTTAAGAAAAAAGAGTTTAAGAACTTATTTCAAAATATAATAATCTATATGCATGTATAATGTATAATAATGGAAATAGGACTTTATTTTACAAATTACTAGCCTACTAAAACACAGCCAAGTCAGGTCATTTTGTAAAGACTAAAGGTCAGTTTTATATTATTGATATGGTAACATGAGGGCACGTGTGCTGCACCATTTTAACTTCTGTATTGTTAGCCAGGCACAGTTGAAAGTCAATACAATAAAAATAATAAATATATATATATATATATATGTATAATGTTATGAAATTTAAGCTATTTAGTTTTAACATTTATATTTTTGTGTTATAATTTGTTGTCAATCTAGAACAAAAGAGGCATAATTTATATTTATTTCCTTAATGGACATTCTTTGCAAAAAGAAAAAAAAAGTATTTATTGATAAGCTCTGAATTGTGCCTGTTTAGATATTTGTGACTTGCATCATATAACAAATCAATGTTAGAGCACTTCTTACTAAAAGCATTAAAAGGAACAAGTTATATGATCAGATCATATGTCAAGTTTCAAAATGAAATAGTAGAGACAGTTTTAAGGTATAAAATTGACAAGTTCTATAAGGGAAATCCTAGAGACTAAATAGTTGTTTGAGTTTAAGCTTTATTTTAAAATGTTTTGAACCTAAACTCATAAAGTTGAATGAAAACGTTTTTGAAATTTTGAGCTGAAGACATTTTTGCAGATCTTCAGTATTTTATCTTGCATTCATTGTCAGTACAACAGAAATTATCAGAGAAGCTTTGAAACTATATGCAGAAGTAATGACATTTGTCAATCTACAGTTTAGCAGGGCAGAGCTTTGTGTCACTGGTCGATAAAGAGAAAAACTTTGTTTCAAAATCTGCCTTTTTTACTGTGAAGTCATAAGATTTTTATTACATTTCAAATTGATGTCTGTAGAATGTTGTTCATAATTAGGGAATTTTATGCTATTTATTTGACCCAGGTCATGTTTTACTATATTGGTAATAATCAATAACTGGAAATACTTTTCAAGGATGTAAGCAGTTTATTTGATCATTTAAATTTAGTCTGATACGGAATTAATTTAAGACAAATAATGCATTTAATAAAAAAAATATATACTTTTGTTGTCATTTTAGGCCATTATAAGATTATAAATATACTTTTACTGTTATAATTGTAAAGTTGGTTACATATATTTCTTCAGGTGCATACAGCTATTCGTCCTCTGTTGAAGATGCTTGGTGATTACCGGTCTGTGAATCTAAGTGTTATCCAACGACTTAGTTATCTCACTCAGCTGTTTCCTAATACTTTTAATGAAAAGCTCTGTGAGCAGCTTCTTCCACATTTTCGTAAGTGGTTGGATGTGGTTGTCAGTGCAGCTAGGTCAGGACAAAGGGATAGATCTAACAATGAAATCAAACTCTGTGTGGCCATAGCAAATATTTTTCATCAGGTAAGTATGAACATACAATAAATATCCTTGTGAAAAAGATATTATCAGTATTATTCTTAAAGTGTAAATAAATATGCTCACCAGATAATATTTTTAGTCCCTTTTTTCCAAAACATTAACTCCTCCAAGTGGTTTCTTCAAATTATACTTACCATATTATGATATTCAGTTCAGGATGTGTTTCAACAACAGATAGTATTGATGTGATAAAACCACAAATATGTATATTTTCAGATCCCAGCAGCAAGCAGTAAGTTTATTGAACCTTTACTAACACTAGTCTTGAAAACTGAAAAGGTTCTACTTTTGGAAGCAGGAAGTCCACTTCGTAAACCTCTTCTCAGCTTCCTACTTCGCTACCCTTTACTCACTACTGATTTATTGCTGAATGAAACTTACTTGCAGGAAGAGCAAGTGCGACGATTTTTAGAGGTAAAGGTGCATTTGTTCTTGAAGGAAAAATTGGGTCAAATTTTCTAAATATTTCATATGAAGTTCAATAGTTTTGTAATTATGCTTGTCAGAAATGAAGTAAGAAGTATTTTGAAATGTAAATTCAAGTGAGTGATGCTTTTTAAACAGTATGCAAAGGTAAACAGAGAAAATTCAACAACATTTATTCAGGATGCAACTAAACATCATAGGTTATTTAATGCTTGAAGGTATTAAATTTCTTACTAGTTCTCTTTATATTTGATTTTAGGACTCAAAATTTATGAGCTTATATAAAGTTAAATGTTATCTCTTTATGATTGAAGTTTATAAACAATGATTTTTTTAATAATCTGTATTAATATGTGCATTTTAGTATCTTCTGAAAGGGAAGGAAGGAAAACCATTCCGTGATGTCCTACAGCAAAATCCATCTAAATTAGTTAATATGTTACACAGTATTTTCCAAAATAATGTGCAATCAGGAATAATGTCTTCACCAGCAATGTCTAGTATCCCTTCTCCAAGCAATACATCACCTCTAATCTCTCAGTCTTCTGCCAAACAGGATATTCAGTATCAGATTATACTTGTGGTGAGCCTTTTGGTAAAACATGATGAACAGTGGCTTTCTGGACAACACCAGTTGGTAGCATGCATTAGAAATGTTTGGGTATCTGAAGAATTCCAAAAGCGACACATGAAGGGAGACACTGTTGATTTTACTCAATGGAAAGAACCAAAGCTGGTAGTTAAATGTTTATTAAATTTTGTGAAACATCACCCCAATGAAATTGAACTCTTGTTTCAGTTACTTAGGGCATTCATTGGGCGCTTCATTCCAGATTTTGAGTTTTTGAGAGACTTCCTAGAAAATACTGTTGCCTGTAATTACACAGTGGAGTGGAAGAGAAAAGCTTTCTTTAAATTTGTGGAAGTTTTTCATGATTCCACTTTTCCTCAGGAGCTAAAAGCCAAAGTATTGCAGTATGTTATAATTCCATCATTTGCAATAGCTTTTGAACGAGGAGAGGGAGAAAAGTTAATTGGTGGCCCACCAGCACCAGATCAGGATCTTCCTGATAATATCATTAGTGTATTCATTAACAAAATTATTGATCCAGAAAACCCATTTGGAACATCTGATGCTGTGAGAATTCTGTTGCTACAGTTTTCCTGTTTGTTAGTAGAGCAGGCTTCTCCACATATTCATGATGCTGCTAACAAGTAAGTGTTATTTTAAGTTTCAGTACATCTGTTGAAGTTTTTATGGGTAAAACAAATAATTATGTTTTTACATTTTTTTTTGCAATTTTATTTTAAAAAACACTACTCTTTACTAGGTCTATCTAGCATAATGAGGTGGATGCATTTGAAAAACAGACCAAAACCATTATGTGTTGCAGTATCAACAGTGATGCTACATCACTGAGCAACAAAATAAAAGCAAGTCAAACACAATTGTTAATAGGTAAAAACAAAAATACAATTCTTCATTTGCAGAGAGGTAGAGTCTTACCTGCAGTCTGATGATTTTTCCTCTCTTGGCTCTGAGGCTGAGTTTTGCAGGAGATCAAGGGTGGACTGGTGAGAATTTAGACTATATTTCCAGCATCTTCTTTTGCTCAGACAGCTGATCACGAGTCTCGGAGACATCCTGCCTCCTGCACCTTTTTTGCAACTAGAGTTTATAATGTTTTGAGCATTGCTCCTGTAGCTTACGAATCTTCTCCTTCTTTATTGGGGGAAAATCATTTGTATGATTACCTGTTCCTGCCACCTTTGCCAGACATTACTGTGCATGTGAGGAGATTTGCTGATCATTTGAGAGTGGATGTTGCCATGTCTTGTCCTCTTTGTTTATTAGGTAAGGATCCTTTGGCTTTTTCATCACCTGAAGAACCATTATTTAGAATCTCAAAGGTTTGATCCTCTTCTTCCTATTTGGGGCTCTAGACCAGATACCATGGTTTTTCTTAATCAATCTTATGTTTTCCAGAATTCATGTGTCACAACAGTTTTGTGTTTTTTATCATCTTTGCAACTGTTGTCTGAGGCTTATTAGATATCTTCTGCACAATTTTGGATGATTTTAGTCATTTATTCACTGCAAGTGCTTGAGAATGATTGCACCAGTGATTGAAATGTTGTACCTGTTCAAAAAACTAATCTTTCTTACTGTAAAAGCTGTAACTTGTCATAAAAAAAAGTGATTATTTTGTGCTTTGTGCTCCAAGTACAAAGGAAAAGGCTATTATGTGTTCTATTAATCTGGTAGACATTTGTCAACATTTGATACAAGACTCATGAAGTACCCTTATCAATACATTTGTGTGATACAATTTGATGAACTTTTCTTGCTGGTGAAAAGGAAGAATTATCAAAATCCATATATCTTTAGTTGTTTTTAACTAATTTTTTTTTTAGATGGCATGTGAAAGCTTAGGGATGTATGGTACAACACAATAAAATGATGGTTTTTCTAAATCATTGCTTGTATCATCATGTTGTGATTCATTTTCTAGGGATGATAGAACTCTAAGAGGATACTTGATATGTGGATTAAATTGTGATTTCAAAACATTTATATCTGTTGAAAATGCCTGTTGAGAAGAGCAAATATTTTAGAAGTATAAAAAAAGGGCTTTTAGGATCCCCGTTTTTTATATAGTATCATGAAAATAATTTTAATAAACAATTTTAATAGAAATAAATGTATTTCTTTACCTTCACTTTTTTTAATCAAAAATTCTGATACTTCAAAACATAATGGTTTTGTTGTATTATTCAAAAGTATGCACCTGACAATGCTAGGTAATCCTAGTGAAACATAGGTTGTTTTTTAAATAGAAAAAAGCTTTTGAAAACATAATTACTTTTTATAATTTTTATTAAGATTTTTACGTAACTTAATTCAACATATCTGAGGAATAAATGCAAATAAATCTTTAATATAAGTTATTTTTCTTTTTTTTAATGTACTTCCCATTTGATTTTAATTATATTTTACTTATTAAAATAACTAGAATATAATCATTAAGCCATGTTTACTGATAGAAATTTAACTTTATTAAATGCTTTTACTAATGAATCACACCAAAAATAAAAATTTGTTCAGATTTGCTTTTAAAATTTCAGCTAATTAATTGTTGTAAAAAGAAAGTATTAAAACAATATTTTGTTGTCATAAGATAGATATATTTTTGTATTATCTGAGTATTAAAGAATGAGAGGAGTGAATTAACATCTGAGAACAGTATAAGCTGTATGTATCAAAGTGCTTGCATTTTTTAAGAAATGTGTGTGTGCATATGTATATATATACACACACACACACACACATGAAAGGTGCCTGTATTGAGTGCTTGCAGTTTTTAAAAAGGTGTATGAGTATACACACACAAACATAATTGGAAGAACTTTATTGAAAGGGCATTTGATGTATGTTAGATACAACTAGAACTTGGCATGAGAATTATTTTTTCTATCATTAGAAAATATTTTATCTGCAATTATGAAAATTATATACAGTATAGATTTAAATTTTGAATAATAGAATTGTGAAATGAATTCCAACAAGTTTGAAAAGTTTTGATTAGCTTGCAATTTTTAGTTAATAAAAAATGAATTTTTAAAAACATAATTAGTTATTTTACCTATGAATAAAATGTTAATTTTTGTATTACAAGTTATTTCTTTAATTTAATTCACTATATCTAATGAATAAGTTTTATGAGCTTGGAAAAGTTTTAAAAATTTGATTATTTGTGATTCAGAATTTGCATAAGGTATTACATTAAGCTTCTGTAAACTTATCAGTGAAAGTGACTGAATTCTTTATTGCTTTGATTGAAATTGTAAACAAAATTTTTCTTCAGACGACAAGGGAATAAATTACGAAGGCTAATGACATTTGCTTGGCCTTGTCTTCTGGTTAAAAACTGTGTTGATCCTGCCACTAAGTACCATGGCCATCTACTTCTAGCTCATATCATAGCCAAGTTTGCCATTCATAAAAGAATTGTGTTGCAGGTAAAATACGCATATGTATTTTTTCTAATTTTATAATAACCTCAAATAAAAAATACATTGAGCATGATATTGGTATGTATGTGTGCAGGCATTTGAAATAACAGCTTAAACTGAAATCAATATTTTGTCACCATATTCATAATTTTTCTGTAATAAAAAATTTTTCTCGTATGCGTGGTTTAACTTGACAAATATTTGACCTGAGAGGTAAGTTTTAGTGGTTTTCAGCTTCTATAAGACATAGTTGAACAACTCTATAATAATATAGATACAAAAGTTTGTTTATCTGTTTATTTATTTTAATTTTAATACCAAGTGATCAGTGTAAATAAGATAAATACTATTACTTCCACTACTACTACTACTACTGTTATATTCTTGAGGAGTTTAGCACAGGCTCTTTTCCCTTCAAGGATCTTCTAGTAATAATGTTCAATTCAAGTAACTTTTCAGGCTTTTAAAGTGAGTACTCATATTTGTAGTAAGTAATTTATTTGGACTATCACCATGTTATTTTAGTTTTATAATGCACAAGCTTTTGACTAAATTACCTAAGCCTTCTACAGGTGTGAGACTTCTCATACCTGTAGAAGACTTAGGTAATTGAGCTGAAAGCTTCTGCATTAAAAAAACTAAAATAACATGTTGATATTCCAACTAAATTACGTAATAAAAATGTTCAATTTTTTTAGCTAGCATCTGTTCTTTCCACTTTTTCTAATTCACGTACTGTTATACTTTTGAAGGTTATAACAATATTAGTATAAACAATGAGATTTATGTTATGTATTAAATATAAAAACATTTACCAGTTGTTTAATAGGTGTATTTGTTAAAATATCTTGTTCAGCAAAGTTAAAAATAAGCAATGTGGAAGTATGCATCTACAGTAGTAACAAGCCTAGAAACCTAACATTATGAGATCTGAATTAATCTTCGTAAAAATATTGTGAATTATCTACTCCAGATTTGAATGATAAACAAATAGAAAAATTATGTGTATTAATCTCTGAGTATTATTGTGAATTACCTCTTTGAGTCTTTAGTATGGATAAAATAAATAAAATACTTTGTTATTTTAATATACCATTTTTATTTCTTATATTCCTTTTCTTTGGTATTTAGGTTTCTGAAAATATTTGTAATGTGATGACAACTAAAAATGCTAAGCCTGTTATTCAAAAGAATTTTACTTCAGTATTTTAGGCATAGACAACATTTAACAAAATATAAGCTTAATACGCCCATATACACAATAATGAATAATAATAAAGAAAAAAAGTAAAGTGATTGCTGCCAGTCTGTTTCCACCCTGTGGTTGGTGGTTCGATAATTAGGGACAAAGCCATGCTATGTGAACTATACATTGAGAAACGTGCTGCAATGGGACTCCATAATTGGAGGTAGGAGAGTGTGTGATGTGGCTAGTTCTAAGCTCCTCTGGAGTATAAATCAAATTATCTTATCCTTTATTGTTTTGCATTTGAAACCATTTATGAATGAAATGAGTGACCTAAAAATATTTAATTTTAGCAAACCATAGTATCTTTTAATATTTAATATTCATCAACACTTCAGCTTTTATTAGCTTTTGTGGTAAAATATGTCTTAACTTCATTAGGGCATTTCTTGCAAATGTTTGTGAAATGTATAAGTTCCTGCATTGCGTGCAAATGAAACTCTAGTGTTTGTCTGGTTACTTTATTGATAAGAAATACTTCTTAAAAATAATTCTTTCATTATTACCAGTTTTTACTGGATAATTTGCAATATGTTTCACAACTACTTATGGCTTTTGACTCAAAATACAAGTAGTAACTGCGTCTTTTAGATTTATAAACACTACAGCACAAAAAATTTGCAATCTTCCAGACTATATGTATTCCTGTGAACTTAGTTTTCATCACAGAAATGGTTTAGAATTTTGTCAGCTGTTCACTGGTGATTGACTGAATGCTTGTGCCATCTAGTGAGTGCAGTAAATTCCTTACAAAAGTAGTATATTTTTCCCTTACTACATAGCAACAACTGTGCACACAAATGTTTGTTGGTGATTATGAAAGTGGTCACATGAGTGCTGTTTATTGGTTCTTCCCAATGACTGTAGGCCTTACCAGTCTGTTTAAGAGCATATTTTGCACTTAAACTGTGCTTACAGAATTGAAAAATAATAATAAATGGTAATATTAGTAGTAAGTTACAAAGTTAAATCATTAGGTTTGTGAAACAAATAGATTTGTAGAGTTTGTCTGCTGCTAATGTTGATAATGAGATTTTAAGTGAATTCAATGAAAGGAACAGTCTTTACTCATATTTATTGGCTAAATGCAGTTATTGACAATGAAAGTGTTAATTGGTCTTTTTTTTTTGTCAATGGATTAAACAACAACTATCTTTTTTTTTCATAAAAAGGTTCACAAAATGTAATTCAGTAGAATGTATTAACACCTGAAAGATTATAGAGATATTTGGCTTAATAAACGTGTTTATGTAAAAGAAGATTTCTACAGCTTCTTATAAATGTTGCAAACTTTCATACAAATATTTTATTCATAAGATATGTCCATTGTTGTTGGTGGTTAGGTTTTTCACAGTCTTTTGAAGGCACATGCAGTAGAAGCTCGAACAGTTGTGAAACAAGCTTTGGAGATCCTTACCCCTGCTATGCCTGCTCGTATGGAAGATGGCAACACCATGCTGACTCATTGGACAAAGAAAATTATTGTAGAAGAAGGACATACCTTAGCTCAGCTAGTACACATGCTTCAACTACTAGTTCGGCATTATAAGGTATAGTTATACATTGAAATTGCTTGCATACTGTTGAACTCTTTGTTTTGTTCTCTTAATGTAGTAGAATTGAGTGTTACAAATTGAAAAGTTTTTGGCAACAGAGTAAAGAATACACTGTAGCTCTAAAGGTTAAAATTGTCAAACAGAGTTAATCTTCAGAATTTTTTTTAACTTAATTAAATCTTTATTACTACTAATGATTTAATACTATGTCTAGTGCTGTCAGTCCTTATTTTTGTTCAAAATGTTACGTTGTGAATTTTTTAAAACCTGTTGTTAACTAACTTGTACAAGTGTAGATTTTGTAGTAGATAAAGTATCTAATATAGGTCCTGTTCAAAACATAGCAAAGTTAGTGTAGCTTTAAACTGTGAATAAGGTTTTATTTTATACCATTTCTTTATTAGTTGAATTTACTTATTCTAAGCAACTATACATTAGAATTATAATTGTTAGAAATTCAAATTCACAACTGATTCTTTTGCAGGTCAAGATAGAGAGTAGTGAAGTGTTTGGTCCAACTTAGGACATTTTTTTTTACTTCTGTGTGATTACTAAAATTTATTTTCAGTCTTTTTGTACGTTTCGCAGATATATCTATAAACAAAGTATAATTTGATCCTTTATGTTTTCAGTTGCAAGTCATGCATCATGGTAAATTGTGGTTATCAAAATCAGAATTTTCTTCTTCAATTGTTACCTGTGAAAATTGTATAATTTTTTTTTTGTATATAGCACTAAACAACTTCAGATATCATGGGTTTGAGTAAAGTTAGAAGTATCGTTGAAACTTATTCAATGCAAGCAACTTCAAAGCAACACAAAATTAATTATTTAATTTTGTATTTTACTACTACATGTTAAAGCATACTAAATTTTGAAGGGTCAGTCAATCTCATGTTGTACTTATGTATGGAAACATTATGCTAATATAACAGTAAATTGACAATGATTGATAAGCATAATTCATTTACTTTTAATTTCATTTTGTGTATTCATAGTTTTCACTGGAGATTAGCTGTTTTGGATATTTGAATATAATAAAACTGTGTATAAATGAAAAATATTTAACTGCACTTTTTCCTCCATGTTAGTGTTTTATGTGTGTTATCTTTTGCATATTTAGGTCTAACAAACTATAAAATAAACCATATATTTATATTACAATTATTATTTGATATTAGACATTTTTCATATCAGTCATTTCTATGTTTATGAATGACCACTTGGAGGAGGATACAGAAGAATTCTATGACCATATAGAGGCACTACTGTAACTAAAAAACCCAAAGAATAAAAATTGTTTTGATGAGTAATTTAGGTGCAAAAGTTGGAAAAGGAAAAACACTGATATAGTTGGTCTGCACAGATTAGGGAAGAATATTGAAAGAGCTGCCATCTTGTCCAGTTCTGAAAAACAAAGAAATGCTAATCACCATCACTTGGTTCCAGTATCATAATCAAAGTTTGTGTCTGTACACACACAGTAGAATCCATGGGATCAAGCAAGAAATTAAACTGATTATATCATCATTTCAAAAAAGATTCAGAAATACAATAACTCAAGTAAAGACTTCTCTAGGAGCAGATGGTATTTCTCATCGCAACCCTGAAACTGAGGTTGAAGAAAATTATGGAAAACACCAAGAAGATGAACAAAATATAGGAATTTTGCTGATTGACAAGTAATGAGTTGTATTGCTGTAAGAAAATAGAAATGTTCATAAAAGAAACAAAAGAGGAAGAGAATGTTGCAACATATAGAATGGACTAAAAAAATCATTGAGTGGCTTAAACAGTTCTACCTAAGGATAAGCCAATAGCTATACAGAAGTGGATGAAAAAGTAATCCTGGATCTCGTATAGTAATGAAAGGAAGTTAAAAATAAGGATTAGAAGAACTACAAGGAGTTAGGCAAAGATATTTAGAAGACTACATAATAAAGCAAAAGTAAAGTGGATGAATTATCACTGTGAGGTGATAGAAAATCTACAGAAATATCACAGTCCAAAAGTGAGCAGTAAGATAAAGGAACTGTAGTAGTACTGGGTGTGTGAAAGATGCTATAGGGAACATTTTGGTAGATCCTGATTAGATAATGAAGTGATGATGTAAGTATATTGTGCAATTAGTTGAGAATATGAGAAGCAAAATCAAACCATCATTATGAAAGGGAATTGAAGACCCACAAATTAACATAACATTTACAGACAACAAGGGGCCTGTTGACTGATCGAGGCTGTCCCAACCACTTCAAAAAACAAAAGCAAAATTGAATCCAGCCCTGATCATTGAAGTACTCATTGAGCTTTCCTTTCAAATCCCTTAAATTTACTGTATCCACCATATCTGAAAGCAGCCCATTCCAATTGCCAACCATTCTGTTTCAAATGCAGTACTGTATAAAATTAAGTTGGCTTCTAACCTACCAAAAGTTCTATTTGCATCTTCAGAAATGCTATTTATCTGTCCTCAGAATTGATAGTCAAAAACGTTTTGGGGAATCTCTTGTTTCTTTGTTTCTTGAGTTCCTTGTTTCTCTTGGACACACCCACATGTATCCCCTTAAGTAGATTCTGGCAAATCATTAGAGTGTGTTCACTGTCTTCTCTTATGTTTCTCTTTCTTCTCTTCACATCTGGCTGTTCTAATAGCTCAACCAATTACTCATAACCTTGGGCATCTCTCTTCCTTCAGCTTACCTGGACTTGCATCTGTTCACCAATATAGCCTGTTAGTTCAGGTGTGGTGCGGTTCTGGACACCTGCACCCTTTCTAGGGTTTGGTTCCTATCAGAGCAATCTTTCATTATCACCCTCAAGATATTGGCTGCTCAATATTGATGAAAAGACATAAGAATTTTGTGTAATCTTCACTGGTAGCAAAAAGCAGCAATGGTGACAGAATTTAAATTAAGTGATTGTATGACAATTAGAAGAGGAGTCAGACAGGGATGTATTCTTTCACCTGGGCTGTTTGGTTTGTATGGAGAGATAATAATGAGAGTTATTTGTGAGAAAGAAGGTGTAAAGATTAAAAGAAGGAATATAAACAAAATTGCATATCTAAACAATACTGTCTTGATAGGAGAATCAGAAGAGTTACTTCAGAAACTGATTGATGTTGCCAAACACAAAAATGAAAAATATGATTTGGACTATGGCTGAAACTGTAAATTTTCATGTATCTCTGCAGGGATCTAACAAACCTTCATGCCAAATTTAGTAAAGGTTCATCAAAAGTGGTGAAGTAGTGGTAAAAAACATCCAGAAAAACTGCAAAATGCAAAATTTGTATGTATCTCCCCAATGGACCCAATGAACTTCCATGCCAATTTTGGTGAATATCCATCCATACATTGCGAAGTAGTTACATGAACATACAACAGACAGTATCATTATATTTATGTAGATGTATATGAATAATTATAGTAAATTAATCAAGTTTTGATTTTATAAGGAAATATTTAAATAACTCCTCAGTATGCCCTAGTTTGAGAAACATGACATTTGTTCTCTAGGTCTTTCTCCTTCTCTAATTTTATTTACCACCTCTCTCCGAATTACAGAATTTAACATAAATTACTCATTATAATATTAATATTATTAAGGTAAAGTCCAATTTCTGTAACCATCGGTCCCCTTTGTTTATGGCGTCATGAACTAGAAAATCAGACCCATTTGTCACAACTTTCCTTTTAAAAATTACCGGTAATTATTCTCTGACATTTTGTATTATATCATTTATAACCAGTGATGGAAATGGGAATACACATGAGTACACGCCGAGTACCTAGTTCTCAGTTTGCCTTATTTTTTCCATTGGTCAAGTTTAGTACTATTCAAGATATTTATTAATCCTATTCTCACGGGTCAAAGGCCATGTCATCGCATTTGTTGACTTGCATTCAAAATTTTATTGAGCTACTATTTTATGAATTTATATCAGTAAGTTTGGTATTAAATTGTAGATTATAATTTAAATTTGTATATTATACATTATTTAATTTCTTGATTTAAAATAAGAATCTCCTATCTTTTCTGTTTGCTTTTTTATACCTATCATCCCACTGCTCCTTCTAAGCATGTTCCTAGTTCCTAAAACCCAGTTCCTTTCCTGTTTATGACAAATAGTAAGGCAAAGTTTTAACCTATCAAATGGTGTATAATGCTATATTGTTTTCAGTACACAATGTTGTCAGTTTCATCTTCAGTTTGAAAGTTTATTTTGTGGTGCTCAGATCAAGTGCCTGAGGGAATTATTTTAAGACTTCTTATCTTAGGTAGAAAGCTAGTTAAATTATAATCATTAGAGGGTATTGTTTGCTTTGTGCATGTTATTATTCTATGTTCTTAGATCATTATTTAAGTAAAGAAAAATTATTTAGTGTATTTTTATAATCATTATAAAAAAAAAAGGAGATCAAATGTAAGTACTAAGTTTTATGTATAATTTTTTTTACATATTGTTATAAAAGTAACTAAAGTGTAAAACTTAACAGTTTATTAGGTTAGAATAAGGTCAGATTAGTTAAGATAATGAAAAATAATTATTCTTTATTAGGTATACTTGCATGCAGCTGGTGTTATGTCATTCAATATGGTAATGTGAACTACCATTCACTGAGTGATTTGCAACTTGTGTGTTATGTCGTTCAGTAAGGTAATGTGAGCTACCATTCACCAGGTGATTTGCAACTTTTGTGGCAGGATTATCAGTTAGGCATGGTTCAAAGGGCAATAAAATTAAGTAGAAACATGAGTAGAATGTAGCCTTAAGTTATTTAGGATAAACAATTGTAGTTCTCTGTTACAATCTGCAGTCATTCTAGAAAGAAAAAAGGTAACTTGGTCTATTTCATATTTTCTTATAGTGGTTACAAGGTTGGTCAAATCAGTGGAATCTGTATAGAGTTTGAGTAGAGAAAATAACATAATACGGTTTGACTGAAAAAAAATTAATATTCATTTAGGAGGTTTGAGAGGTTACGTAAATGAAATTTGAAAATTTTCAGATGAAGAAAACTTTTTAATCTGAGTATGAAAATTACTTTCAACTCAGACCAGTGAATGCTATGACTCCATTTATTCAGAGACAAACTTTAGTAAAAATACTTAATTGAAAGGTCTGGCTCTTTGTGTACAAAAGACTTGTAATGTTTATCAAAAGCTTGCCAGATATTGTCAAGATGCATTAAGTACTTTAATAATTGTAGTATGTATACCTTCATGGTTACATGGTGGATACAAGGTCTTGTAAAACATGCAAGCTTGTGTCCATAGGGTTAATATCAAGAAAACAAGAGCTATGTGTGGGATTGAGTTGTAGGTTCTCCTGAAATGTGTAATTGAAATAGATGAACAAGCTGTTAAATAAATGTCAAAATTTGTATGTTTTTTTAAAAGATCCAAATAAGAAATTAAGATAAGAATAGCTATGGCAAATGCTGAATATGAGTCATCTGCTTACCAACTAGAAGATAATGATGGAGACACAGATGAGGATAGTATATGTTACATTTGATCAGTGATGCTTTATGGTTGTGAAACATGCAAAATAGTGGAACAAAACTGGCTATGACAGAAATATGGATTCTAAGGAGAATAAAAAATGGGGAAGTATTAGAACATATCAAATTTGTAGACTGATAAAAATCACAGTGACAAGGAAGGCAAATTTTTTGGATCTGATGGGAGAATAGGGCTTGCATTACTGCTAAGACTGAAGGCAAGAGATCGAAAGAAAGAAAAAGAAGTATGTGGACATCTTGAGGTTCTTTGGTTGAGAAGGACAAGAAGAACTACTTGTTGTGAGAAACAAGGAACAGATAGAGATGGAGATCCAAGACTGTTGATTCCCAGATTAGGGCCAACACATGAGGATGATGATTTGACAGTTTGTAAACTTATTTGTTATCAAGTTAAAAACCTTATGTCTATAAAACACTCTTCTATTGTTGTTCACACTTTAAAATTTGTATCTATTATAAATTTTGTTTTTGAGGTTTGGTGAACTGTGACTGGAAATACTGAAAGTTATTATCATAATACAGCTGCCTGTCATAGATTTGAATAGACTTACAATAATAATAAGTTTCAGTTTGGTGTAAAGTGTTTTGTATATTCCATCACAACATAAAAACTCTTAACTTGAGTGCTTTTCCATAAGGTTTATTATCCAGTCCGTCACCATCTGATCCAGCACATGATGAGTTCCGTACAGAGGCTTGGCTTCACAGCAAATGCTGCAATTGATCATAAGAAGTTAGCTGTTGAGCTTGCAGAAGTTGTAATTCAGTGGGAGTTACAAAGACACAAGGAGGAGCAGGATCAGTCACCTTCAGAGGTAAAGTAGAAATGTTAGTTGAGTAGAAGAACTTAAAATGTTTCTCTGTTATGGTTTTTGTATATTGGGCTACAGTTAATTTGCTCATTATTCATTAATATAGTATGTTGATTAATTGATGTTATTGACCCTCTCGATATCAGTGGGTAAGAGTGTTATGTCATGAATTTTTACAAAATTACATTCAAAATATAATTAAGCTATTTTATTATTAATATATATGAGTAAACTCTGCATCAAAGTATAGTTACTAAATCAAATTTTAATATTATATAAGATTTAATTTCTTAATTTCAAAAGAAAATGTTTAAATATATTCTCAATCTCCTTTTGTCTGTGTAACATGACATTTGTTTGTTCCAACTTGCCCTGGGTTTCTCATAAAAAAGGAGAAGTTTGTCCTCACTACCATACAGTACCTCATCCATTTAGGGGTATTTTTCAATTGACGTCTCAGATGGGCCCGACCTTCTCTTCTACATCTTCAGGCCATGGAACGGGCCGTTCTTCTAATACAGTCATCATCACTGGCATGTGTGGTTCTGGCATTTTTGGGAATGTGGGCATTTTTTTAATCACTCGTTCCTTTGGGTGGGGCTTACATCTGTTTCTTTCAGTGGTCATGATGAGACCAATGGAACATTTGCACAGATGTGCTGGATTATTTGGTGCACCTGTCGGCTTCCAGCTGACTTGATCTTGGCTGGCATTTGAACAGGGACAACACAACAGAGGTACATCTTTTCATGGATGCTTCTCTCAAGGGATGTGGAGCTTGTGCAGAGGAGATGGAATTCAAGGGCCTCTGGACAGAAGATGAATCTTCTCTCCACATCAGTCTTTTAGAGCTTCTAGCAGTTCAGTGAGCTATGTCTCAGGTTCTTGAATTGTTGCGAGAGAAAGTGGTAATGCTTTACTTAGACAATTCCAATGTAGCTTCCTACATCTCCAAGCAAGGTGGCACTCATTGCAGGTCTCTTTATTTTCAGACATTGGATCTTCTCTTTTGGGTACACAATCATGAAATTGTTCTCCTTGCTTGTCATGTACCAAGTGTTATGAATTTAGTGGCTGATCATTTATCTAGTCACAACAGAGTTTTTCCCATGGAATGGGTGCTTCATCCACTAGCATTTCATTGGAGCTGTTCTCGTCTTGGGACACCTCAGATTGATGCTATTGCAACTCACTGGAATACCCAGCTCCTGTCCTTCTGGGCTTCTCTTCCTCCTTGGGCTTTGGGCATTGATTCTCTTGGGCCAGGATTGGATAGTTCTTCATCTTTACGTGTTCTTTCCAATTTGTCTCTTATCCAAGGTTCTTGCACTGATTTGCTCTTCATTCTGTTGAGTTCTTCTGGTGGAGCTATATTGGCCAGGTCAGCCTTTGTTTCCACTTGTTTAATATCTTTAGGAGTACCAACCTCTTACGCTTCCTCTCTAGCCATCAGTCTTGGTTGGACGTCCTCTATCCGGCGAACAACATGCTTCGGCTTCACACCTGGCTTTTATGTGTTCCATTGCACAACATCAGGTGGAATCTTTATTAACATGGGCCATATGGCATTCTTCATTGGATGTATATCCACATAAGTGGTTTATATATCATCAGTTGTCTCTCAGACAAGGTTTTAATCCCTCTTTCTTACTGATTTGCATGTTTCTTGATTTCTGACATGGTTATTCCACAAAGGTTTGACACTTTCATCCATTTCTCTGTACAAGGCAGCTTTCTATGCTACATTTTGTTTTTCTGGAAGAAATAAAGTTTTTGATTCCCATGTTTTATCCATGCCTCAGAAATATTTTTGGATTATCCATCCTCGACTTCCTTTCCATGTTCGTAATTGGAATATCTTAGTGGTTCTTCATGCCTTATTTATTCCACACTTTGGACCTTTGTTTAAGACTTTTTTTTTTTCTTTTTGGCTAGCGAACGTTGACATTTGTATGTGTTTGTGATTCATGTTCACAAGACCCCACTAGTGTGCTATTACTGTATCTCACTTTTGAACACCTCTTTTCTACACAGAAGCTTTCACTGTGGATCTTGCCCTCACTAGCCCCTCCACCTTGTCAGTGTGGGATTCTAGCTAAAGTGTGAAAAAATGTGTGTTTCAGAAATTAACATTTTCCTATACTGAAAATGTATATCCAATAATACTTACCTGCAGTCACACTCTCCCACCCTTCCTCCCCATGATATATCTGGTATCAGGTCTGCTACCTTGGACCATCTTGAAAAGTGAATATGAAGTAATAATTGGGAGCGTATATGCGGATCTGGGGTGGGGACGCATTGATGTAGGTGGATAGAATCACAAGATTTAACTTTCTATGGGCATTATAGTGGGGTACAAAGGCTAGAGAAAACATTACCTTAAAATTTATATATTTTATGTTATAGATTAGAAAAATTTATCTTATATATCCATTCAATTGCAACTTAATTGACATTCATTAGTATATTTCTTTTCATACTTTGTTTTGCCAAAAATATATATCTGTGACTTAGAACCTGGCCTTTTATAATCACATCAAGTTTGACTAGCTAATGGTATTTTCGGTAACAATATTCTTGTCTGAGATCAAATTCAATCTGATAAATATATATATATTTATTTATTTATATTTACTTAGTGTATTGTTTGGATACAATAAACTTAAAAATTTTCAATAAATAAGGATTTGAATTATCAGAATATTTTGCCGTCATTTACTATACTCATTAAATGTACCTAGGCTTACCTGATATTTTCTCATACAATCAAATTTCTGTAACTTTCAAACAAAAATAATTTAACACAAAACATTTTTCAGATATAAAAGGATATCTAAAGACAACATTAGAAAATTCTCATATCCATAATTTATTCATGATTTTTTAAACTTCTCATTACATTCAATTATGTCTTTTTTTTTCCATGGAACCATAACTTACTGCTCATACCACATTATTCACTCTATATTGATGTAAATAGTTTATAATCTGTTTTATCCAATACCTGTTAATTTTTGTTTGTAGCCATTTTCATAGCTGAACTTTATTAGTTCTTCATATCATAAAAGGTGGGAATGAAAAGCTGTATTAATAAAACTGGAAAGATTTGGAAAATTACATGAGGAACAAAATATGATTGATTATATTCTCAAAAGATGATAGTTTCTAAACAAATAATAAACCAATGCTTTGGGAAGGGCAGAAAAATTCTTAAGAAATCTACAAGTACATGTTTATAGGAGAATACTCCTCAGAGCTCAAAGAAATTGAAAATTAAAAAAAATTCATTTTCCTTCTGAAATACACTAAATTAATGTTATAAAATATCAATTCTAAAACATTTTTAAGGTAATAATTGTGGAAATACAGTTAGAATTATTATTTTTGTGGTATTTTCAGGTAAATTTGATTTCTCTTCAGAGTGACAAGATATGTCTGCAGAGTAACAGGCGATCCAATAAGATAGTTATTAGAAAAGTAATTCTGAATACCTGCATTGAACTCAGTTTGTGAGAAATAGACTGGATACAAATGTACCAAAATACAATAAACAATCTATATTTATGTGAGAAACAAATTACATCACCTAATTTTGGGACTTCTATACATTTCTTTTCCTAAGATTGTTGGAGATACAAGTCTTCCCATTGGCAGTGGAGTTGGACTTAAACGATCCCTTTCTGTAGAAAGTGGTCAGGACCCTAAAAGGCCTCGTAATCCATCAGGAGCAAGTACAAAATCAGGAGCTGACAGTAATAAACCAATTGACAAGGTGCATGCTGATGCTGTGGTCAATTTTTTACTCAGAATGGCTTGTCAGGTAGAAAGATTGTGTGGGTTTTTTGTACATAATAAGCAATTAACACATGCTATGGGCATTTGTTTTTCTTAGCATGTCCCAAGGTTTTACTGAGCTACATTCCAAATTTAATTAAACTACAAGAAGTGCAAAATTTAATGTAAATTACTCATTATAATGATGTCATCACTCAAACAAAGCATTATTTTTATAGCTTTCAATTTTATTTGGTTTCAGAGTCATAAGCTAGAAAATCAAACCCCTCTTGCCACGTCTACCTGTCACATTCTCTTTTTTTTTAGAAATTACCATTAGTTCTTTCTGATGTTTAATACTATATTATTTATAACCAATAGAAAGCCAAGCTTTTAATCTACCAAATGGCAAATTATATTACATTGTTTTCTGTACAGAGAATTGATTATTTTGCTTCCAGTTAAAACTTTATTCCCATGAGAAACGCATTGATGAGCTTAGCTGAATTTTTAACAGCTCTGGTCGAATAGTTAGAAAGTCAGAAAAATTGTAATAGTTATAGGACATTGTCTTGTTTTTGCTTGGTATTATTCTGTGTTCTTGGTTGTTATGTAATTGAATAACAAAATATTTAGAGCAGTAGTACTATTAATATAAAAAAAAGAAGGGTTAAGTTTCATTGACAGTCAACAGCAAAGAGAAAAAAAGAAGTCCCAGGTAAGAACTTTTTTTCTTGTTTTTCATGTGTATTCTTTATTTATTATTATAAAATGTCAAAATCAGAAATCTTTAGGTTAGATTAAATAAAATAAATAATAATAAATTTTCATGAGATACTATGCGAGCAACTCATAAGCAGCCCACGAGTTGTGTAGTTCGACAGTGTAACGTAAACTACATGTTTTTCAAGTGGTTTACAAATTTTATGGTGAGAATATTATTTTGACATGGTTCAAAGGGCAACAAATCAATAAAATTTAAGTATAAACAGATGTGTACTGTTATGAGTTTAAAGCTATTTAGGATAAACAAATTTAGTTTCGTGTTAAAATTTGAAGTCATTCTAGAAAGAAAAAAAGGATATTTAAATTTACTTTGATTTATTTTTTGGTTTATATGAGGTCAGTCAAATTGACCAATCTTATATAAAGTTAGGGGAGAGAAAATAAACAATTAAAATATATAGTTTTACTGAAAAAACTTGTTTGAAGATGAAGAAAAGTGTTTTTAATCTGGTTACTGAAAGTTTCTGAAATTTCATACAGATGAATTGGCCGAATCAACTGAGCCTGTAACGAGAGAGAGTTAATAGACATTTGTTATTAGTGTTATTCTTTTATTGACATTGTTACATTTCTTGATTTAACTGTTTGCTAAGAGCTTAGTCAAATCAGCCAAGTTTGTGACCCCAACTTGACCTTTATAGTTTGAATACTATACTTCTAATGTGTTTTGTGTGTCTTCACTAAATTTGCAAGTTTTTAGTAAGCATTAAGCATCTTTTGTAGACAAAAAGTCAGAATTTTTAATAAAGTATTTTCACTAAAAGTTTCTACTTGAATATGTGGAGTCAAAGTGCAAAATTATTTTTGTGTTAAGATTAAAAATACTTTTCTTCATCTGAAAATTGCCCAATTTCATTTGCATAATATCTAAAACCTCCTAAATATATTTCAGACTTTTTTTTTCTAGTAAAACATTATATTTTATCTGCTATTTTCTCTACTCTAACTCTATACCAGGTTCTTCAATTTGACTTACCTCATAACCACCATAAAAAGATAGGTAATAAATCTAAATTACCCTTTTGTTCTTTCTAGAATGACTTCAAATCCTAATGTAAAACTACATTTGTTTGGCCTTAAAAGTTTAAATCTCATAACAGTACACATCTGTTCCTACTTAAATTTTATTGTTTTATTGCCCTTTGAACCATGTCTAACTAACAATCCTGCCATACAAGTTGGAAATCACTTGTTGAATGTGTAGCTTAAGTTACCCTATCTAATTACATAAAGCTCAGACTACTTGCAAGCTGCTCATGAGTGTACCTTGTGAATTTTTTTCTCTCTCTATCTTACCTAATCTAACCTTATGTAATGAAACAAATTTCTGATTTTTAAATTTTAGTTACTTTTATGATAATAAATAAAAAATACACTTGAAAAGTATAATATCTGGAACTTCTTTTTTTTTTCCCTGTTGATTGTTGATGAAATTTAAACCTACTTTTTTATACTAATAGTAGTACTACTAGACTAAATAACTTTTTATTTAATTAAATAGTGCATCTATGAACACAGAAGAATAATACATAAAAAGCAGACAATATCTGATAATTATTATAATTTTTCTGGCCATTAAAAATTCAGCTAATCTCCTCAGTGTGTTTCCTGTGGGAATAAAGTTTGAACTAGAAGGAAAATAGACAATTCTCTGTATGAAAAACAATGTAATATAATACATCATTTGATAGATTAAATAATATAGTATTAAATGTTGGAGAGAACTATCGGCAATTTGTGAAAATGAGGATGTGGCAAGAAGGACCTGGTTTTCTATTTTATGACTATGTAATTAGATAAGATTGAAGACTATAAAAATAATGCTTTTTTGAGTGATAACAATGATATAATGAGTAATTTACATTAAATTCCGTAATTCTTGAATAGTTAGTAAATAAATTAGAAGAGAAGGGATGCGTAGAGAGCATATATCACAATTCTCATGTGAGAATGAGAATTTTTTTAACTTTAACTTCTCCTTATACAATTAAGAACTTAAAACCTAAATAATATTAAAATTTAATTTATTAAATATGTTTTTATGCTAAGTTTATTCATATGCTGTGATAATAAAGTTATTTAATTAAATTTTGAATGTAACTCTCTAAAGAAAAGTTGTAATACACACACTTTGACTGGCCTATAGCAAGAGGGTTAAAGTTTGTATTGAGAAAAGTTACACTTGGCATTATTTCCAGTTTAGTTTATATTTATGTGCAACTTTATATTATTAATAATTCAAACAGATTTGCTGCCAGTCATTGATAGTTATAATGCACTCTTCACATTTTCTTGTTTAAGAAACATTTATGAAAAAAAGACAGTATTAAAGCATATGCAAGTTACAGAAGTAATTTTTATCTTTTCTGAGATGTCAAATGTTTTAGCATAACTCATTTTTAATTATCACTTTACTGAAGATTTTTTGCCAGACCTGGAAAGACATTGTAATAAAAATATATTTTCTTGTTTAGAATTGCAATTAGTGTGTGTGTATGTATATATGTGTATATATATAGGTCAATGAGACATCAACCACTGTAGGTTCTCCTGGTGAAATGCTGTCACGGAAATGTGTTGCACTTTTAAAAACAGCTTTGAAACCTGATGTTTGGCCTAATGCAGAACTTAAGTTGGCATGGTTTGATAAACTCCTTATGACAGTCGTAAGTTGAAACTATTTAATAATTTCTTATTAGAACTCACTTTAAACCTTAAGTTAAGCTACCAGATTTTTATAAATTTTATATAATAGTTTTATTAAAGTACTTTTTTTAGAACCTGAACTAAAGATATCTGTGTTTAACAAATTTCAATAATGTAATCATTTACCTTACAACAAAATATTAAAAGTTTATAAAAACTTGTATTATTTTTTTGTCGTAATTAACATCTGTGTATTAATTTGAGCAGTATTTGTGAAACTTCATTACCCTTTTGGCAAAGGTATTCCTTTCTGTACATATCATGAGATTTAACAGAGCTACATTCAAAATTTAATTAATCCTACTGAGATGGATCTTCCTATGGTCATGAGCCAAAGGCATTTCATTGCATTTGTAGACTCACATTCAAAATTTTGTTGAACTACTGTCTTATGAATGTATGTCAATAAGTTTGGTATCAAATTGTTGATTATAATTCATATTTTTCTTTTATACAATAGTTAATTTCTTAATTTAAAAGCAAATAAATAAAAGTCCTAAATGTTGATTTTTGTGGGTCACGTGGTACATTGAATGCATCATTGGTTCAGATCAGATGTTTGTAATGTAAAAATACAAAGTCTATAGTTTCTTACGAATTAGATACTCAAATTACCGATATTGACAAGCTAGAATATAAGATAAGAACCTCCTATCTTTTCTATTTTGTGAGATAATATATTTATTGAAACAACCAAGGAGGCCCCACCCACCTCTTCAATTTTTGAAAATACTGCTTATGTACACCTACTTCACCCAATAACATGTGTATAACCAATTAAAAGATCAGAATGTTCCCCTAGTGGTTTTTTGAGCTTCTGCTTGCACAGGAAACTCTTTCTTTTGTTTGTAGATTCCAAGTGGTAAGGTAAGACATTAACCATTTCGAGACGGGTCACAGGGGAAAGGCCATGTCACCTTGTTTGTTGACTCACATTCAAAAGTTTATTGAACTACTATTTCATACATTTATGTCAATAAGTTTGGTATCAAACTGTAGATTATTGTTCAAATGTTAGAACTATACATTACTCAATTTTTTAATTTAAAAGTAAATATTAAAAAAACACAGATGAACATCGATTTTTGTGTGTCACGTGGTATGTTGAATGCAGCACTGGTTCAGTTTAGATGTTTGTGAAGTCAAAATACTAAATCTGTAGTTTCATATGAATTAGAAACTCTAAGTACAGATATTGACAAGCTAGAATATAAAATAAGAAGGTCTTTACAATTTGCTAAGATATTGCTCATGTAATAAATCAAACACAGTGGCACCCTGCTCACCTCTTTCCATTTTTGGAAATGCTCCATTATATACACTTACTTCTATATATGACATGAATAACCAATCAGAAGCTTAGAATGTCCCCCTAGAGGTTATTTCAGCCTTTCTAACATTCCTTTCGCCATTTATTTCTTTTGAACCAAGATTTCAATGAGGTAGTTTGTGTCTTTAGTCTGCTCGAAATTTCATATTTTTTAGACCCAAATACAGATTTGTTAAAAGTTTGATAAATTATAGTAGAATTCTATGATACTGATGTACTAATTTCTGATTTTTTAGTTATTCAAAAGTAAGGCTTAGCAAACTGCATCATGTAGCAACAGAGTACAACTACAAAGGTCGTAAGTAGAAGAGATAATTGTTTGTTTTACTTCTCTATTTACTGTTCTATGTTTTAGGAAAAAATAACTTTAAGAACTTATTTCAAAACATCAATAATCTATATACATATATAATATATAATATAATTGAAATGTGACTGTATTTTACAAAATACTAGTTGACTAAAACACAGCCAAGACAAATTACTTTGTACAGACCAAAGGTCAGTTTTATATTATTGATACAATAACATGAATGCACGTGAGCCACGTTGTTATAACTTCTGTATTGTTAGCTAGGCACGGATGAAAGGTCAATATAATAAAAATAATAAATAAATATAAATGTATAATGTTATAAGATTTAAGCTATTTAGTCTAGACATTTATGTTTTTATGTTATAATTTGTGTTCATTCTA